>NW_024879272.1:798814-1098814 GCF_018340385.1 Cyprinus carpio | reverse complement strand
TTTAGGTAAAATTAAAATGAGTTTAAAAAATACATTAAAACTTCACTTAAAGTATGCTTGTGTTAAACATATGACTTAAAAGCGCAAATAAGCATATATTTATTAGCATGCTTTTTTAGAAATATACTAAAATGCATTTTAATATAGTTTAATGCACTTTAAGTATATTTTTGATACATTTAATAATATTTCTTTTCCACCTGGAAGCACACAGACAAACCCATTACATTTCAAAGGGATAATGTATATGAAAATGTCAGTAAAATAAAAAAAATCTATGATTGTAAATACAGAATCAATTGTTCTGACAGTAATTGTGTAAGAATGTAAATCTTTCTGTGAGTCAAATGGAAAGCATCACGTCCAGACAGCAGAAGAATATTACACCTAAAACATAATAATCATATTAAAACACTGATTCATTCTCTTCTCATTATAATAGATTATAGTAGATTTGGTTTTACATTCTGACTTAAATTGTTTTGGTAATGATGACTTTTGCTCTTTGCTAAAGTCTGGCTGTTATGCTTCAGTTATAGCAGCCAAATTAAATGCAATATTATAAAGTCAAGGGCCAAGAGCCCAACTAAAGTAAACACTGACCACTATAATGGTAAGTTAAATGTAATTCCATAGTTCCCGATTAAGACTCAAGACATTCTCAACAGAGCGACGAATCGACGAGTCACTATAGAAACGGACGCTAAGAAAAATTAGTTGTTTACATGCTTAGTGCATATCGCCACCTAATTGATGGCTGTGCAATCATTTTTACTTTTTTCCATTTAATCTTTAATCCTTGAGAATGTGAATTATATTGTTTGTTTTATGCTAATTATATATTAAGTCATATCAGATACTTATTTTGATTTAGAATTTATGAGGGGTTTTGCTCACGGTAAGTTAACCCTGCTTTTCTGGAATACACCCCAGGAGAGGAATTTCTTTTGTTTGCAAACAAACCATCATTTTCAAATTGTTCCATCAAGTCCTTTACCTGAGTTTCAAGTGCTAATACACAAAAAAATGTTTCGGTCTAAATTTAAATGTTATGTAATTCAATTACATAACAAATTTCCATCTATTTAGATTACACAGATTTAACATAAAATAAATCAATAAATTTAATGTGATGCATATGCGTCAGGCTAATAATGAGAAGCTGGTAAAGCTGTTTTAGGAATTGTTTAATCAGATCTTGAGAGATTTAATGTCTTTTATTTTAAGTTGATTTCATCTTCGTCTGTGTCTGAAGTCAGTTGTAGTTCTTGTGTTTCTCTTTTCTTCGGTGATTCTGCTTGTTAACAGCAGCTGTTCATCATTAATGCTCAATCATCACATAATTATCTTCTTAACTCCAGCACTGCTTCAGTGCTACTTTAACACTCTGTAGTGTGGAAACACATGAACACTGAGCAGTGTGCGGACTCTGAACTATTACATAAATATTTGTTCACGTATGACTGACGCATATGCATCACATTAAATTTATTGATTTATTTTATGTTAAAACTATGTAATCTAAGTGAATGGAAATTTGTTATGTAATTGAATTACATAAAATTTAAATTTAGACCGAAACATTTTTTTGAGTGAAGTATCCCAGTGTCATCTGATAATTTGCATAACAAGAAATCTGACAGTTGTTACAAATGTCAGCTTCTTCTTTGACATTCATGAGAAGAGAGCATTTTTCACATATCTAGTGAATTTCTAGTGAAATCAAAGTTTTTGTAAAACAAATATTTTGTAGAAGACAGAGCTTGCTTATCACTTCCTACATTTATAACTTTAAGGATGTCATCTCCTGTACTTCAAAAAGTATACAAGTATAAAAATATAATAAAAAAATGCTATTAAAAAAACACTTAAGATACTTCAAATTGTTCTATTTTAACACAACTAAATATATTAAAATATACTGCAATTATCTTAGCGTTAAGAGCACTTACCATACTTAAAGTTGTTCCAAAATTACACATTTATTATGCACTTAGAGTTTTATAATAAAAATATAACAAGTGCATCAATATTAGTACAACTTAAAGTGTACTTCTTTTTTTTTTCTTTTTTTTAACCTGTAATTACAAACATTTGAAAGGATTTTATGTGAAAGAGTCCTTTTTGATATAATTTTCGAAAAGCATTTCAAACTAATCAGACCCAGTGCTCTGCAGATTGTGTATGTCACTCTTATCTGATGATTTAGTGCAGTTCATGGATCTCTCTCCCAGCAAGCTGTTGCTTTGAATCAGGTGTGTTAAATAAGGGAGACACAAACTGTGCAGAGGACTGAAACCACTGAACTACTGCTGCCTTCACGCATCGGGCATTTCCTGTTTCCCACTTGTGAACTTGTGATAATGAGCTCGTCACATTTAAGTGCTTTGTTGTCAGAAAGAATAAAATGTAGCATCCCATTGGTTGAAAAGCATATAAACATTCACAGAGATAGTCAGCTTGTGTATCAAAACTGAGGCTTCAAGTATTACATGCGATCGTCAGCATTCAAATGAAGTTTATCATAAATAAATGTTACATAAAGTGCATAATATAAAAACATTTTTTTATCCATCCTACAGTCCTGTAAGCCCATTAACTGATCGTCTTTTCCCCGTAATATTTGTATATTATTATTGTCGTTTTTTTTGTTTGTTTTGAATATGCGTCCTCTAGCGGCAAAAACTTACATATTGTGCCTTTAAGGTGACATATTACTACTCTAAGTACTAACATCCACCCTTTAGAGGTAAAGACGTCACAATACTGCTCCAGTGACAGGCTGTTGTACCCCCAAAGGTACAAATTTTGCACTTTTATTTCTGAGAGAGTTGGAAGAGCAATATGGCTTTTTATTCTCTCAGTGGACTCAAATGAAATAAGTTCACAGTACTAACATCGTATGAATGCTAGTTTTTAAACTCAAACTGTTTGAAGCAGTGGAAGCGGAGTTCATTTTCATGGTAGAAATACGGTAAAACACTGTAAAAAATTAAGAGTTGTAAATTAACAGTTGAAAGCTGTATATTAACAGTACCTTTCTGGCAACCGTGCACTGAAAAACATATTTCATTCATCCAATTAAAAACATTTAGGGTAATGATTTACATCTATATTTTATAACTTGAAACAATGAAAAATAAAAAAACTTGCCCTAAACAATATTTTCTATGTTTATGAAAACTATTTTATAAAACTTGGCACAAAAGTATTTTTTTATTATTGAAGAAAGTCAATTAATTTAAATTCTATTTTTGATCCAAAAAAACAAACAAACAAAAAAAAAAATATATATATATATATATATATATATATATATATATATATATATATATATATATATATATATATATATATATATATATATATATATATATATATATACAAACATATTTAATTCATCCAATTAAAAACATTTAGGGTAATGATTCAGATCTATAGTTTTCATAGACATAGAATATATTGTTTATGGCAAGTTATTTATTTTCCATTGGCTCAAGTTAAAAAATATAGATGTGAAATCATTACCCTATTTTTTTTTTTTTTTAAATTGGATGAATGAAAAACTTTTCAGTGTAATTTCCAAGATAAATATATATCAGTTGTTTTATTTTTCCAATTTGTTAAACTAGAAAATTAAGAAAAAAAGCAAGCAAATAAATGGAACATTCATGCAATTTTCTGTTTTATTTTAATTCAATTCCAAATGTTAATTTAAAAACACAACAAAACATGATTTTTTTTTTTTTTTTTTAACTGAAAACATTTCCCCATAAAACATGAAAAAAGTTTAACAAACTAACATAAAACAGTTTGTCTCAGAATCACAACAAACGGCATCAGAACTATATGGTTTTATTCCAAAATATTGGCAGTACTGAATTTTAGGTGCTAACTCACCTTTTCGGAGGTTGAGCATTACCTGCTGAATAAAATATAAAGTGCTTTTCAAAACACTTAGTCCAGGTGCAGGGCATAAATCAGTCTGAAAAAATGGACATAGAAGGCCTGAGATCAGAAAGTTTTCTTACAAGATGATTCTTGGCAAATACAACATGGGATGAATGCACTTATACGGTATGTACCTGGTTTACTGTAAAAACAGGTGGTGATGTGGGTGATGTCAGGCTTGTCGTTGACAACTTTTCTGTGAAGATCAAACATTAAAGTTACAGTCTTTATAAGGGCATCTGACTTAAGGGTTTACATTTAATTGTGCAGTGTACCTGTCAATTAAGTAGTCCTCCACAGAACAGGTCTCAGTTAACCCACATGACATACAGCTGATCTGGAGTTCTGCTGTGAGGTGGCATAAGTGTACATTTTAGTGCATAAAGTGATTTAAATGTATGTACGTATCTAATGTGAACAACGGCATTGTTTCATTCTTGTATTAACTTCCATGTTTGAACATAGAGACAGGTTTTCACAGACAGGGTTTCGCTTAAGCCAGGACTAGGCCTTGGTTAAATCAGGATATTTAAATAACTTCTATAAAACTTTAAGTTCTATTGAACTTTACTTGCGCTCTCTTTTCACAGTTATACATATGCTTCCAAAGATTTTCTTACATTTCTTTTTAAACAAGCATGTTTTCTATTCCTTTTTTTCCCTTTTTTTTTCTTATTTATCTGCAATGGGAAAAAAAAAATGAAACTACTAGTACAGCTGCAAATGCAAATTATGTATTATAATTTCAGCCCTTGTTCAAGAATTAAAGCACTGAGGGTACTGTAGCTTTGATTCACATTTTCACATATTTTTTAGTCCAGTTCATTGCTTCCAGTTATTTTTTTGTCATGTTTATTTCTTTACAGCTTTCTTTGAGGGTGCTTAGTAGGAGCAGCACTATGAAGGAAAGCTAATTTAATTTAGAATTGTAATGGGGTGATAACTTGTTGATATGAGTGCAATAATTCCAAAGAATGTATAAAATAATAATAATCATAATAATAATAAATAACAAATGAAATATCTCTCTTTCTTGCTGCCCTGACTTTACTGTTGCAGTAGGTTTGCATCTCTTACTCTTAAATTCATCTTTGAGCAATTGATGCTATGCATTTATCATTTATGAACTGGCTTTGTATTGTTCCACTATGTAATTGTCATTATACATGTGTGACAAATAAAATGTTATATTTGATTTAGTCTCCTTCTGAAATCATTATTTCCAGTTGATTAAAATGGAGTCTGGTGTTACAGCAAATCTGTGACCGGAATACAGAAGGTCAAACTGAAGGTCATGAATGAATGGAGCAGAAAACACGTCTCCTGGGACATCATGATATCTGTCTATCACCGACTTGTATGAACATGAACAAGTTGTACAAACATGATAAAGCAAACTAAACTTTTTGTATGAGCAAGCATGCAATGCCCAAACGTAAAGGTATTAGTTAACCCTTCATCCTCTGACTAAGATTAGAAATGGGAGTTTGTGACCATGAGATCACGACCGGCCATCGTGAGACTTTGTGTGACATTGGGCCACTAATAAACAAATAATTGAAGCGTAAGAGATTATTAGAATATTTAAATATCCAAAATAGAAACTGAACTAAACTGATAAACATCTCAGCCTAAATTTTTGATTAATTTTAAATTGGAGTTAGATTAAACACAGAGCTAGAATCAAATTGAAACTAAATTAAGGGTGTTCACACTTGTAGTTCAGTTCGTTTGGTTCATTTGGTCCTGGACCGCTTAGTGTTCACATTGACATTTTTGAAAGCGAACTTAAACATACCGAACCTTAAGGCATAGTGATACATTCAAAACCTGATTGGTTGGGTTGAATGACGAATACGTGACAGAATTCACCAAACACCCCAAACAGAAGGTGTGCTCAATTTAAAGCGGCGCTGTCGAGCACACTTAATACCGTCTGCTGGACTAAGTGCACTCATTCTTGCGTGTACATATAACTTTATTTTCAGCACCTGCAAACTCACAAGGAGCTCATAAAGGCACTTTACCTCATCATTGCTCTACATTTGCCCTCTGCTCATTTTGTTTTAGTTACACCGCTCATTCCATGTTGTAAAATCATGTCGCATCTTGTCATTACTTCCTGTTTCTGGTTTGTTTAGAAGTATTTGGTCCGTGTTGCATTCATATTTTATTCGAACCAGAGTTTGTTTGGGAGCGAACCGAGACCCATCTTTTTAGCGGTCTCTGTCGCTTGTTTGGTTTGCACCAGGGTTCAGATGGCAGCGTTCACACTTACTCAAACGAACCGCACTAACCGAGCAATCGCACCAGAGTTTGTTTTATTCGAACCAAACATGACAAGTGTGAACACACCCTTAAAGACCTACACGCATTATATCTTCACCCATGCCATTTTTTCTGTCCTTGGGCCAAAGGGTGATCCTTACAAAAATGAATGTATATAAAAGAAAGAAAGCAAACAGTGCAAAACAGTATGTATATCTGTTTCATTTGGTCTCAGTTGTTAAAGTTGGCTGATTGCTGTTCACGTCACACTACACTACTGTTTTAGGTATCATGAAGTTGCTGTAGGGCTCAAACTCAATTCCTGGAGGGATGGAGCCCTGCAGAGTTTAGCTCCAACCTGAATTAACCACACCTGATCCAACTAATCATGTCTTTCAGGCTCATTTGAAAACTACATGGTTTGTGTGTTGGAGCAGGATTGGAACTAACTCTGCAGGGCTGCGAGCCCTCCAGGAACTGAGTTTAACACCCGTGCTGTAGGGGAAGTTATGCCCTGAATCGTGCTCTTCTTATTGGCTGTATGCAGGGATGGGCAGTACTTTTGATACCTGTATTTTAAATATGTATTTCAAATACAAAATAGTATTTTGTAATTTGTATTTGATAGGGTTGATGAAAATGGCTTCGTATTTTGTATCTAAATACTTCAATGTTTTGTATTTTTGTAGTTTTAAAATACTGTAAAATACTTTGTAAGAAGTCTGCATGATGACATCATAAAAATGCGGCCTCTGATGGGTGTTTACTCTATAGGCTAGTTTGCCCGGACTTGTTGAGATCAGAACAGAAAATCGATGCACATGGAAGAAGGTGGTTGAGGTAAGAAACGTGCAGACTGCCAGCTTTCCATCAATATTTTTGCATAAATTGCTTTAAGATTTTAATTGTTAATGTTAAGTTTTGGTGTTCGTTTTAGTAGCCTAGGTTAAATAGTTTACCAATTAACAATGTTCTTGAAAACTATTATACAGAGCAGCAGCCCCACAGTCAACGTTAGCTTGCTACTTTCAGCCGTGTTAAGTTTGTCAGTTGTACACAAAAAAAAATAATAATAATAATAATAATAATAATACAGTGTTTCAGTGTTGTACAACATTACATTTTAATGCCACGATATTTGTGTAATGATCTAAACTCGTGAGGAACAGCAGCACTTACTGATACGCTCTGAGAACTTAGCTCTGAGAAACAAGGCATCAGTAGCTAAAGAGACCTCTGTAGAGACGTTCTGTTAGAACGTTTCAAAAATTTTGGAGTACCTGCTCTGTAGTATTCTCTTTTGGAATATAAATAAATGTTCTTACTACACTATTAATGTGTATGTGTCCTCTATACTTCTATGGCTCTCAATAGAATCAGTGTTTGGAGTTGGGTTAATACTCCTTGACAAGTTCTGTTGCTACTTTCTGATTACGTTTCTACATTTAAAAAACAAAACATACTGATCATTTAATAATTGTTGAAAAGCTAAAATGCTTGTTTTAAACTTCCAAATAGGTGTCCAGTGATTGATAAATATGTTTGATTGCTGAATATTGTACCCTAAGTGAAGTAGCTGTTTAGTATGATCATGATTTTGCATACCATTGCATGAATGACTGCCTGACACATAATATATTATTATATTTATGATTAACATTCAAATCAATAATTAGTTAGAAATTTATTGCTATGGATTCAGGTTCCATCACTTTTCTCAGTTTGCCATCATTGTTTGTTATTGAGTCAGTGTTGCTGATGCAAAGTAGGCCCTTCATTACCAAACACCAAGTTAACTAAATTAGGATACAATTATGAGTCATTCACAAACTGTTAAACATTAAACTGTTGGTTACTTTAAAACTAACCTTCATCTGGGAGATCACAGGGGTATGTGAATATTTGATCTGTTAACTGGTTGCATATGTCAGATTTATTGCATGTCTCGGGCAGAGAAAAGCTGTTGCTATCAAATATTGTTTACTTCATCAACAAGTCAGTGTAATAGTGAAGCGCTAGATCAAACAGGCCAATTGATGGAAGGTTTGCCAAGAAATTTCATGCTCCCTCTTAAAAGTATTTTTTAGTATTTTTAAAATACAAAAATACAGTAGTTTATTTTGATACATGGTCTGGCTGCTGTATTTTGTAGTTTATTTTGATACACTTAAAATGAAGGTATTTGGTATTTAATTTTAAAATACATTTTGATGTATCTTTGCCCAACCCTGGCTGTAGGTCGCTGCTGATGTACTTTCCAGTCAAAACACATTTCACACTGCAAGACTCTGAGTCACAGCAGACAGGTCAGAAATCGTGAAGAGAGAAACATGGTCAGGAACTATACTCTAGTTTTTGGCATTCAGGTGATGACTGATCGGTGTTAACAGGCCCACATGGGTCCAGAAAACATTCCTCACAGCATTACACCAGCAGCAGCAGCCTGGCCTGTCAGCCGAAGGACGTTCGGATGAATAGATTCATGTCATCATTGCCAAAATCTGACCCTCCCATATGTGTGAAGAGACAGAAATTAATCAGTTAATGAAAGTTTCAAACAACAGCATGCTACACTGAAGCAAACTTCAGTGATTGCAGTCCACATCACCAAATAAATTCACTTTTTTATGTATTATTTATTTTATATATATACAGTGGGTACGGAAAGTATTCAGACCCCCTTAAATTTTTCACTCTGTTATATTACAGCCATTTGCTAAAATCATTTAAGTTATTTTTTTTCCTCATTAATGTACACACAGCACCCCATATTGACAGAAAAACACAGAATTGTTGACTTTTTTGCAGATTTATTAAAAAAGTAAAACTGAAATATCACATGGTCCTAAGTGTAAACTATCCATCATTTGTAAATGTGTTACATATCACTTGTAGACCTTTCTTACCTGTTACAAATTATTTGTATATATGGCCAGATGTGGGCCAGATCTGGGCCAACACTATGTTGCTGTCTGGGTGAGCACTAACTGTTATTTAAAATAAAATAAGCTACAATACATACAACAACTATGTATAATAATAATAATAATAATAATAATAATAATAATAATAAAAATATTTAATGTTATTAGAAAATTTGTAATTTAACATTATTGTCATTGTATTGTTTATCACCCGCCTCTCATCAGCAGCTGCAGTGTCTCTCAGCTGTATCAGTGCAGTCACTGTGACTCTGACTGACGGAGGTTTTTGTACGACTCTTTATCACTGTGTGAACACATATTTACTGTTGATATAGTGGTAACTCTGACAGTAATAATCTCCTGTATCTTCAGTCTGGACTCCACTGATGGTGAGAGTGAAATCACTTCCATAATCAGTTCCACTGCCACTGAATCTAGATGGAGTTCCTGACTGGAGGGTGTTTATGTAATAAATGAGGAGTTTAGGAGCTTCTCCAGGTTTCTGCTGATACCAGGCCAAATCATTAGAGGTTAGTCCTACATCCAGACTACACTCTATTGAAGCTGTTTGACCGAGCTGGACAGTTTTAACTTTAGGCTGAGTCACAGTGACTCCTCTGGATTCTGAAGAAAAACAATAAAAATGGAAATCTCACTTATAGCACAATATTGGCATATTAAAATGCTATACAACAACAACAGCATAATATTATTGTCACAAATGATAATTCTACCATGAATAAAAACTGCAGTGGTCCAGATGAGGATGATGATGTTGTTCATTGTTGTTGTTGTGTCTTGTGTGATGATGAAGATTGTGTTCTGTTCTGCTCTCAGTCATGAAGTGTTAAACTCACAGCACTATAAACACTCTCAGAGCACTGAAGCATGTGCTGATGATGCAAAGAAGTGGGCAGGATTTACAACAGCTTGAGCTGATAACAAACTCATATACTATAAAAGTATAGATTATATAATTTTACATTGAGTAATATAACTTGATGATCCATTGACTAGTAACAATTGCAGAAACATTTTTATGATAAAGTGATATTTACATTTATGCATTTAGGAGACGCTTTAAAAGCAACTTACAGTGCATTCAGGCTATACATTGTTTTATAACAGTATGTGTGTTCCCTGGGAATCGAACCCATGACCTTTTGTGCTGCTAACACAATGCTCTACCACTGAGCCACAGGAACATGAATCATGAATGAAGCATCACACAAAAACTGTTGTAGAAATATCTTCATCACACATATTTTATCCATGATTTATTTGTAGTGGACAGCACAGTTTATGGCAGGGCCTCTCTCTGACCACTCTAGTTGACAAAGGTTTGCTACATTTTGATTGGGTCTTGGTAGACGAACATAAGCAAACTGTCCAACGCCGTCAGATAAAGATGCCAGGACAACAGCCAGACACCTCTTAGAGGGCAAGAAGAAGCCCTTTGGTACGAAGCCCAGGAAGGACAGTACTTCCCGTTGGTCAAAATGCAGTTTCTGCCCTTCACCCACCAACAGACTGATTCCTCAGGTTTTGGAATGAGACAGCCATAAAAATTCTCAAACCTCTTCCAGAGACCTTGACATTGTTGTACATCATCAGCATATGATTGTCTAATTTACATTAGATATTATATTGCTGATTGCAGTTAACAAATAATCTTTCAGGTATTTGTTTGATGCATAATCAGGTCCTTCACCTTATTTGTTTATCTTTCCAGATAACGTAGCTCTGACATAGCGACACCCAACATAATCACTTGCATTTTATGTCTGAATATGGTCATGTAGAATATGTGTTTATGAGTTAGTAATAATGTATAAGAGGCCGTGCTGTATTGTGAATAACTCAGCTCCGCGTCGTGCCTAACAACAGGCTTCAGCCGTGACTGCAAGAGAATGTTACGATGTAACATGCTTCATCTCATGGAGCTCAAATAAAAACAGAGAATAGGAACTTTCTTATCCGCTGTGTCATTTCTTTAAACACCATATATGATATTTTCTCACACACATACATCTGCTTATCTCTCAGTATGAGAAAACATCTGTTTCCTGTCTTTTAGTTTAAAGCAGACTGATTCACAGCACAGCACAGGTTTTTAAGTGTCATAACAGTGTAAAATGATGAACATATGGACATCCAGAATCATAACTGAAACAGAAAACTAACAATTGCAGTAATATTACCTCTTCAATTTACCCTTCGCAAAAACCTGCCCTCCTTAGTTACTTAATTTAGTTAACAAATACAACAATATTTTGTCTTTATGTCTTTGACTTATTTTTGTCTTTTTGAAATTGAAAAGGTCACAGGCCTTATTTTTGTCAATCATGCATGTCTTTATAGGCCCCAGAACTAAATCTCATATTTTACAATAAATAAATAAATAAATAAAAACATGAAAACACCTGCAGATGAAGGAAATTATGAATCTATTCTGTGTAGTCAGATTCTGAAGCTCAAACACTGAAACAGATCACTATTGGTCCTCTGTGTGTTGACTCTGTGTAGTTTTACTGTATCATGAAGCTCCTGTGAGGACGCTGAACATCTGCTGATGGAGCTGCTCTATTCTGAGAGGGAACACAATCACTCAAATATGAGTTTGACTGTTTGACTCTTTATTCTCTGAAATGAGTCTAATGGAGACTAATGGAGAGATGAGGTTTGTTCACACTGAGACTCTCAGCAGTCATACTGACCTTCTGAATGATTGAATCAACTGTTGATCTGTGATGAGAGTCAGTCAATGATTCATTCGGATGTGTGTCCTTCAGTATCTGTGTCTCTCACAGCTGTTACTGAATCACTCTGACTCATAGTATCATGTATAACATTCATATTATAAAAAAAAAATTCAGTCTGGTGCAATAGAAGAATCCACAAAGAGCCTCTTATTACATCAATGTACTTTAAAGGTACTTTAAAGAAACCGCAAATGGTTTTTCACAGCAATGCCAGAAGGAACCCTTTTTTACAATAAAACGTGTTGTGACATATAATATATGTATTATAGCAGTGGTTCCCAATCCTGGTCCTGGAGAACCCCCAACACTGCACATTTTAGATATCTCCCTATTCAAACACACCTGATTCAACCCATCAGCTCATTAGTGAAGACTCCAAGACCTCAAGTTTGTGTGTGTCAGATAAGAGAGACACCAAAAGTGTGCAGTGTTACTATGTAGTATATGTATTGTGTTAGTGTCAGGGTTCTGTCACTTCAGTCTAGTTTCATTCATGGTTTTGTGACAGAGCCCTGACACTCACGTCATGTCATTGTTTTCATGTGAGTGTGCGGCTTCGAACCGTGCGCTCTCGTCTGCGTGTCCTGTTTCATGTTGGAGCGTGGTGTTCGGATCCCGGCACTCATGTCTTGCTGAGTTTCGGTTTCGTGTCGCATGTGCTGACGATGCAAAGAAGTGGGCAGGAATTATTTGTAGTGGACAGCACAGTTCATGGCAGGGCCATAAAGAAGTGGACCACTGTAAAAAATTGTGCTGTAAAATAACTGTAAAATAATTTTGAGATCTCTACCAGTAATTTACAGCTCTTCATTTTTACAGTATGTTACTGTTATTATACCATGCGGTAACTTATTTCATTTTGGAAACCAATTGCTTCCAACCGTTCGAGTTAAAAAAAAAACAACAGCTAGTGTTTATATGGTGTTAGTACAGTGAACTTATTTCATTTGAGTCCACTAAGAATAAATATTTCTTAATGTAAAGCTGCAAAAATTGGAGTGTAATAATAAAGCAAGCAAAACATGACTTTTACTCAAATCATTGCAGAGTGTCATTAACTAGCAATAGCACACATTTATGTACTAAACTAAATTAAACTAAAAGATCTCTCTTGTGCAAAAACACATGAATACAGTCCAGATTAATATCTACTCTCCTTATCAGTTAATGACTTTGCATAACTTGGTAACACTTAACAATAAGGTTGTATTAGTTAACGTTAGTTAATGCATTAGTTAACATGAACTAACAATGAACAACGCATCTGTTCAACATTACTTAATCTTTGTTAATGTTACTTTATTCATATAGTAATGTGTTAGTTCATGCATTAGTTAACATGAACTAACAATGAGCTATGCCTGTCGATAGCTTTATTTATTAAGCTTTATTTAATTATAATACAGTATATACACATACATTTATTTAGCAGCTAACACACACAATGCATAAACAATACTAACTCCCCATTTGGACACTGATTTGGGCTACTGGTAAACTTGGAAACCATCTAAACATCAACTGATAATGCTTCTCATGTTTGTAGACTGTTTATTAACATGACTTACTAAACAAAGGGTTATTTAAGGGAATTTGTGACCCTTATTGTAATGTTTACACTAGTCCAACAT
The DNA here is from genome assembly GCF_018340385.1 of Cyprinus carpio. Classification (NCBI taxonomy): domain Eukaryota; kingdom Metazoa; phylum Chordata; class Actinopteri; order Cypriniformes; family Cyprinidae; genus Cyprinus; species Cyprinus carpio. Next base: position 1,085,278 of record NW_024879272.1, on the reverse strand, counting down.
TAACTGATGTGTTACTAATATTTGTAGACTGTTTATTAACACGATTTAGGCATACCACTTAAAAAAAAACAAAAAAAAAAAAACTCAGATTTAACAGGTTTGTTCCTATAGTGTGACAGGGTTTTTTTTTTTTTTTTTTTTTTTTTACAGTCCATGGTGAAAGCACACAGATTCCGTTCACATCAAAATCACAAATCACGACTGTAAATGCGTGAATCAGACAAATGTGACTTTAGAGTAAACAAATGGCGGACGACTTGAAAGAAGAAATGGCGATTATAATATTTGGATATCTTTTTACCGAAAGTTCGCGGGAAAAAGAAAAAGGTCTGGATGAAGTCGTGGAGACGGTGTGAACATGAACTTTATATATTACAGCGCGAGCTGGAGGAGAGTAATGCTTCCGTGTTCCTTTGGAAATCGCTTCGTTCCACGTGACGATCTACTGAGCGCGCGCACATTTGTTCTCTTCTCAGGGTTTGGTGGGAACAGGACGGACTGGACCTACAGAAACATCGTCTGATGGAGTGGATTAACTTGGAAAGTGGGATAGAATATGGTTTGTTCATCCTGACCATAGTTGCTCACTTCCAGTTAACGTTAGGAAAACACCTTCTTCTCTGAGTTTGTTTGTTTGTTTATTTAATGCATTGATTATATAATATAAATGTATACCACTGTTATGTAATAATATCATATGTAATAAAGTTTCTGAAAATGTAAGAGATGCATAAATGGTTTTCACTCATTTAAGGTCCAGAAAAATCAATAATGACTGCTTTGTTAGTTAAAATTTAGTTAATGCTGAACTAGTGCACACTACAATAAGGTTCACAAATCCCTTTAGTAAATACTTAGTTAATGATGAGTCATGTTAATAAACAGTCTACATAAGTTTGAAGAATTATTTTTTTATGTTTTTATTTTTTGATGGTTTATGTTTAGCCCAAATCAGTGTCCAAATCAGGAGTTAGTATTGTTTATCCATTGTGTGTGTTAGCTGCCAAATAAACGTGTTTATGTAATATAATTAAATAAAGCTGTCTCCAGGCATAGATCATTGTTAGTTCATGGTTACTAATGCATTAACCAACGTTAACTAATTAAGTTGTTAATGTGAAGAGAAGCAATAGGGGCAGCTGTGGCCTAATGGTTAGAGATTTGGACTTGTAACCAGAAGGTCGCAGGTTCGAGTCTCAGTGCCGTCAGGAGTTGTAGGTGGGTGGGGAGTGAATGAACAGCGCTCTCTTCCACCCTCAATACCCATGGCTGAAGTGCCCTTGAGCAAGGCACTGAACCCCCAGTTGCTCCCCGGGCGCTGGATATAGCTGCCCACTGCTCCGGGTGTGTGTTCACAGTGTGTTTACTTCTCACTGCTGTGTGTGTGTGCACTTGGATGGGTTAAATGCAGAGCACCAATTTCGAGTATGGGTTACCATACTTGACAAATGTCACGACTTTCACTTTCACTTCACTTTCATTAGTATATGAATAAGTTAAAATGAGCAAAGATTAAGTAATGCTGAACATGTGTGTTGTTAATTTTTAGCTCATTTTAACTAATGCTTTAACCACATTGATAACTAGTTCATCTGTTAATGTGAAGAGATGCATTAGTAAATGTGTAAATTAACATTAACAAAAAAAGTAATCCTGAACAGTGGAGTTGTTCATTGTTAGTTCATGTTAACTAATGCATTAACTAACATTAATTAATACAACCTAATACAAGTGTTACCCATAACTTTATATATATATATATATATAGTCACTCTCTGTGGTCACACACAGGTTGCCAAGAGGTTAAACTGTTACTGTTAACATGGTGGAACATTTTCTCCAGACAGTGTCAAATCTAGTAAGTGATATATAATTATATTATATAAATAAATAGTCTGTGAAATGCATGATACACTGACATTCATTTTGTTGTTTGTGATCCTCTCATCAGCAGCTGCAGTGTCTCTCAGCTGTATCAGTTCAGTCACTGTGACTCTGACTGACCGAGGTTTTTGTACCACTCTTTATCACTGTGTGAACACATAGTCACTGTTGATTTCATGTACACTCTGACAGTAATAATGTGCAGCATCTTCAGTCTGGACTCCACTGATGGTCAGAGTGAAATCTTTTCCGTTGCTAGTTCCACTGCCACTGAATCTAGATGGAGTTCCTGACTGGAGGGTGTTTATGTAATAAATGAGGAGTTTAGGGGCTTCTCCAGGTTTCTGCTGATACCAGGCTAAGTAGTTGCTGTATATTCCTACATCTATATTACACTCTATTGAAGCTGTTTGACCGAGCTGGACAGTTTTAACTTTAGGCTGAGTCACAGTGACCCCTCTGGATTCTGAATAAAATAAAATAAATTAGTTTGCAAATCTTCTTAATAGCAGAATATTAAATTGATGTAAACAATAATAACATATTATAAGTATCAAAAATAGACATCCTACCTTGAATAAAAGCTGCAGTGGTCCAGATGAGGATGATGATGTTGTTCATTGTTGTTGTTGTGTCTTGTGTGATGATGAAGATTGTGTTCTGTTCTGCTCTCAGTCATGAAGTGTTAAACTCACAGCACTATAAACACTCTCAGAGCACTGAAGCATGTGCTGACAATGCAAAGAAGTGGGCAGGATTTACATGCTTTTGCTGCTACCAAACTCATATTATAGTATTTTGTATTAGTATTTTAGTATTTTTAAATTCGGACTAATGTTATGTCTTCCACGCATGGTTTTGTTTTAATGCGTTGGCCTGTGTAGAAATGTGGGTGGAATGAGCCATGAAAACAGGATTTTTTCCATATTTTACTGAACTTCTTGAAGAATGTAGTCACACAGTGCACTCACCAACAGTACAAGCTGCATATTCACACAGTTTGTATGTCGTTCTTGCTGCTGATCAGTTCTTGCTCTGGCACAGAATGACAGCTTTTCCAACCGTGCGATGAACATGTGAGCAACCTCCAAAAGACTCTACATAAAACACGCAACTCAGCACATACTCTATATCTGACGTAACTATACAGCCAATAGGAACAGGAACAGAATAAACATAAGGAATTGACTTAAAGGGACCATGCTCTTTACTACAGTTACTTTTAGTAGCTATTGTTGAAATCTTTTTGAAATCTTTTATTTTCTGTCTACGACTCAAACCAGAGACTAGAGGGCTGCACTGGGATTGGGATCCTATGGGTCCCATGGGACCCAAAGCAAATCTCGCGGAAGTGGGTGGTTTTACCTTCACTGCAGGCAGGAGTGTGTGGTCAAAAAAATATAGTGCGGGTCCAGATTTGGCGCATATAGAATGATGGAGTTACATAAACAATAGGCTTGCTGTGGTAGTTGGTGTTACACAGTGTTTGGTCAAAATTATATTACTTGCCCACCATGGCACCTCTCCAACTGTTAATAGAAATAAAAATAATTTAGTTCAGATGGGAAACATATGCTACACTAAAATGAAAATGTCTCCTCTGCTTCATACAGCCAGGGTTGCCAGGTCTGCATGTCAAAACTAGTCCATCCCAGTCAAAAACACCCCAGTGTAGCACAATTACCATATCCCAAATATCAAAACTCAAAATATGTTGTTGTCACGGAGTCACAGCCTACACCCTCTCCACATGCCACGCCTACTCGTTCACAATCACCAGAATTCTGAGCACCTGTCCATCATCACCAGGCTCTCATACAAGGACTATCACTTTCCCTCACTCCTCGTCTGATCTAGCATTGACCCACATGTACTTACCTAAACCCTCGCTACCATTGTTGTTCCCCTGGATACCCGTTGTCGTCCTTCCTCGTCAGTTCCTCTGTGCCGCCTTCCGATTCTGTCATCTACTTCCATCACAACCAGAGCTAAGTTCCAACCTTCTTTGTGTCAAGACTATTCCTTTTGCTTCACCTGTGTCTGAAACCTCTGTCACAATAAATACTGCTACACGTTCACCTACCTTTGTGTTCCCGTCTTGTGTCTGACAGAAGATCAGACCTTATGCAGAGCTCTCCGGACACAGGCGGGGACCGCACCGCGGATCCATTTGCTGCACTGGTTCACGCTGTACAGTCCTCACTACCACAACCCACGACGAGCCTAACCCATGTTTCTCCCGAGATCATCACGGCCATACAGCAAGCACTCCAGCAGCCACCTGCAACAACGACTACTTTGTCAGCTGCCTCTGCCAGTCCCGTGGCCCGACCAGTGACATACAGCGGCGCGGCGGAGGATTGCAGCGGGTTTTTGCTTCAGTGCTCACTCTACATCGAGGCCAACACTCACCTGTTCCAGAATGAACGCGGTAGCGTTGCATTCGTCATCTCGCTTCTCTCTGGACGAGCGCTACAATGGGCTCAACCCATCTGGGAAACAAATGCTCCGGTAACGACTTCACTATCCACTATCCGTTTTTGGTCATCATACCGCTGAACTGTCCGTCCATGATCAGTTATATCATATTCATCAAGGAGAGGAGTCCGTCAGCATGTATGCTCTCCGATTTCGCACTCTGGCTTCAATGAGTGGTTGGAACGAAACTGCTTTGATAACTGCTTTTCGTCATGGGCTGCGAAGGGAGGTTCAGCAGCTAATAGTCGTCTACGACGACACCATGGGACTTGAGAATCTTATTCAGAAGACTATCAGAGTGTCACAACGTTTATACGCCTCCCACATGAATACTCCCACTGTCAATCCTCTGCCTGCTTCAACATCTGTCGCCGCCCTAGCACCTGAACCAATGCAGGTTGATTCAAACCATCTGACCAACGCGGAGCGTCTTCGACGGATGAATAATCGCCTGTGTCTTTATTGTGGGGGAGACGGATCTACCCACTGTCCATCCCGGAACAGAAGGCCATGGAGGAGTACGTTCAGGAGGCCCTGCGTCAGGGTGTCACGGTGTCTGTTCTGTGTCTCCCTGGGTGGCCACTAGAGGTCTCACTTCCCCTTATCGTCACCCCACTTTAGAACTGCATTTGCCATAGTCTTGTCTGTTTCTTCACTGCTCATTGCACTCAGCTGTCCGTGGTTATCAATCATTGCACTCAGCCAATTCCCCGTTAGCATTGTCATTTCCCTGTGTATAAATACCCCGGTTGTTCTGTCATTGTCACGGAGTCCTTGTTGAATGTCACCCTGGTTTGTCGTGGTTCTCGGATGTTGTTTATGTTTCTTGTTTCTGGACTGCTTACCTGGATTGTGACCTTTGCCTGGCTGACCATGAGATTTGGATTATCCTAATAAAACATACTGCAATTGGATCTACCTGTTTGTGTGCGTGTCGTGACAGAAGGACTCCGTCATGACTAGATCCAGCGGTGTGGGATTTCGAATCTGTTCCCCAGCCACCATGGAGGAACGAAGGGGGAGATTCCGGAACTTAACCACCCTTCGTCAAAGGGGGAGTGAGGTGGGTGGCCTGGCGCAATTGTTTTGGACCATGGCGGTCGGGATGGGTTATAATGATGCAGCACTGAAGGACTTTTTTAACAACTGTCTGGATGACCCTTTACCTCAATGGGAGATGAAGGGGCTGGAGATCCTAGACTTTTGGGGGTTTACCCATTACCTGTGCCATCGTGCTCAATGGGATACTTCGACCACACCTGTGTCTCCAGAGAAGAGGGCCGCCAGCCCAGCGCCACAGCACAAGATGGCCGCCAACCCAGCGCCACAGCACAAGATGGCCGCCAGCCCGGCGCCACAGCACAAGATGGCCGCCAGCCCGGCGCCACAGCACAAGATGGCCGCCAGCCCAGCACCACAGCACAAGATGGCCGCCAGCCCAGCGCCACAGCACAAGATGGCCGCCAGCCCAGCGCCACAGCACGAGATGACCACCAGCCCAGCACCACTGCACAGGAGGGTCGAATCTACACCTGTGTTGGCAGACAAGATGGTTGACTCAACGCCTGAGTCTTCCGTCAAGGAGCCACCGGCACGTCATCATAGAGGCCGCAGGAGGAGGAGACAGGCGTCAGCCGTTCCTCAAAGCCAGGAGGACGTTCCCGAGCAGGCCGCTGCCGTCCAGGAGGACGTTCCCGAGCAGGCCGCTGCCGTCCAGGAGGACGTTCCCGAGCAGGCCGCTGCCGTCCAGCCCGACGTTCCCGAGCAGGCCGCTGCCGTCCAGGAGGACGTTCCCGAGCAGGCCGCGGTCGTCCAGGTGGAGGTGTCCAAGGTTCCCGAGGCGGTGCCCGATCCCGAGGCCGTTCCCGAGGCGGTGCCCGATGTTGTTCCCGATGCCGAGGCGGTGCCCGATGTTGTTTCTGATGCCGAGGCGGTCCCCGATGCCGAGGCGGTCCCCGATGCCGAGGCGGTGCCCGAGGCGGTGCCCGAGGCGGTTCCCGATGCCGAGGCGGTGCCCGAGGCGGTTCCCGATGCAATGTCCGATGCCGAGGCGGTGCCCGATGCCGAGGCGGTGCCCGAGGCGGTTCCCTATGCAATGCCCGATGCCGAGGCGGTGCCCGATGCCGAGGGCGTGCCCGATGCCGAGGCGGTGCCCGATGCCGAGGCGGTGCCCGAGGCGGTTCCCGATGCAATGTCCGATGCCGAGGCGGTCCCCGATGCCGAGGCGGTTCCCGATGCAATGCCCGATGCCGAGGCGGTGCCCGATGCCGAGGCGGTGCCCGATGCCGAGGCGGTCCCCGATGCGGTCCCCGATGCCGAGGCGGTGCCCGATGCAGAGGCGGTGCCCGATGCCGAGGCGGTGCCCGATGCCGAGGCGGTGCCCGAGGCGATCCCCGATGCTATGTCCGATGCCGAGGCGGTGCCCGATGCCGAGGCGGTGCCCGATGCGGTGGCCGAGGCGGTGCCCGATGCCGAGGCGGTGCCCGATGCGGTGGCCGAGGCGGTTCCCGATGCAATGTCCGATGCCGAGGCGGTGCCCGAGGCGGTGCCCGATGCCGAGGCGGTGCCAGATGCGGTGCCAGAGACGGTTCCCGATGTAATGCCCGAGACCGATGCTGTTCCGGAGGTCGAGGCGGTGCCCGATGTTGTTTCCGATGCCGAGGCTGTGCCCGATGCCGAGGCTGTGCCCGATGCCGAGGCGGTGACCGATGCCGTTACGGAGGAGGTCGAGGCAGTGACCGATGCTGTTCCGCAGGTCGAGGTGGTGCCCGAGGCTGTGCCCGATGCCGAAGCGGTGCCCGATGCTGTTCCGGAGGCCGAGGCGGTGCCCGATGCGCAGGCCGAGGTCGTTCCCGAGGCGGTGTCCTTGTCCAAGGCCGTTCCTGAGGCCATTCCCGAGGTGGTGCCCGATGCCGAGGTCGTTCCCGAGGCGGGGTCCTTGTCCAATGCCGTTCCTGAGGCCGTTCCTGAGGCCGTTCCTGAGATCGTTCCCGAGGCGGTGCCCGATGCCGAGGTCGTTCCCGAGGCGGTGTCCTTGTCCGATGCCGTTCCTGAGGCCATTCCCGAGGCGGTGCCCGATGCCGAGGTCGTTCCCGAGGCGGTGCCCGATGCCGAGGTCGTTCCCGAGGCGGTGTCCTTGTCCGATGCCGTTCCTGAGGCCATTCCCGAGGCAGTGCCCGATGCTGTTCCGGAGGCCGAGGCGGGGCCCGAGATGGTTCCGGAGGCGATACCCGTGTCCAAGGCCGTTCCCGAGGCGGTGCCCTTGTCTGAGGCCGTTCCCGATGCCGTTCCCAATGCCGTGACCTGGCCATCGCCACAGCCTGCTCCTTACTGGCTCCCCGATTGGCAGGTTCCGTTCGGGCCACTCAAATGGCGAATTCCTCCCTGGCCGTCTGCACAACGAGAATGGACTGATCCACCGTGGCCACCTGAACTGCCTGGCCCCTCGTGGTCCCCTGAACTTTCGGGTCCACCGTGGCCACCTGAACTGCCTGGTCCCTCGTGGTCCCCTGAGCTTTCGGGTCCACCATGGCCCCCTGATCTGACCGAGCCACCTGGGCTACCAGGGGAGCCATCACTGCCGGTCCCAGTTCCCCTACACGGGCCTGGCCCGCCATCCCTCCCCCTGTTCTGCTCCACCAGTCCCACCTCCCTCCTGGTCTCTTTGTTTTGTGGTTATTTTTGTTCTGAGGAGCATCTGGTAGCTGCTCCTTAGAGGGGGGGGTAGTGTCACGGTGTCTGTTCTGTGTCTCCCTGGGTGGCCACTAGAGGTCTCACTTCCCCTTATCGTCACCCCACTTTAGAACTGCATTTCCCATAGTCTTGTCTGTTTTCTTCACTGGCTCATTGCACTCAGCTGTCCGTGGTTATCAATCATTGCACTCAGCCAATTCCCCGTTAGCATCGTCATTTCCCTGTGTATAAATACCCCGGTTGTTCTGTCATTGTCACGGAGTCCTTGTTGAGTGTCACCCTGGTTTGTCGTGGTTCTCGGATGTTGTTTATGTTTCTTGTTTCTGGACTGCTTACCTGGATTGTGACCTTTGCCTGGCTGACCATGAGATTTGGATTATCCTAATAAAACATACTGCAATTGGATCTACCTGTTTGTGTGCGTGTCGTGACACAGGGATTCATTCGACCATCTACGTCCCCTGCCGCTTCGAGTTTCTTCTTCGTGGCCAAAAAGGATGGAGGCTTGAGGCCGTGCATAGACTACCATCACCTGAACTCCCAAACAGTGAAATTCAGTTATCCCCTTCCTCTGGTCCCAGCAGCTTTGGAACAGCTACGAGGTGCCCGTATCTTCTCTAAGCTCGATCTCCGAAGTGCCTACAATCTCATCTGCATTAGAAGAGGCGATGAATGGAAGACTGCCTTCAAGTGACGTGACATTCAGCCAAGTATGGTGACCCATACTCAGAATTTGTGCTCTGCATTTAACCCATCCGAAGTGCACACACACAGAGCAGTGAACACACACACACTGTGAACACACACCCGGAGCAGTGGGCAGCCATTTATGCTGCGGCGCCCGGGGAGCAGTTGGGGTTCAGTGCCTTGCTCAAGGGCACCTTAGTCGTGGTATTGAAGGTGGAGAGAGCGCTGTACATTTACTCCCCCCACCCACAATTCCTGCCGGCCCGAGACTCGAACTCACAACCCTTCGATTGGGAGTCCGACTCACTAACCATTAGGCCACGACTTCCCCTCATAACCCCTTCAGGACACTACGAATACCGGGTTATGCCGTATGGCCTGTCCATCCGTCTTCCAGAACTATATGAATGAGATCTTCCGTGAGTACCTGAATTGCTTTGTCATCATATATATATCTTGATATACTCCAGTGACATGAAAGAACATGAGAAGCATGTACTCCAAATCCTTCAAAAACTACGAGAACATCACAAGTTTTGAATCAGTTGTGTGACAAGTATTTTATTTTATTTTTTGTGGATATGTCACTGGTTCTTATTACAGTGGTACTTACAGTGTCACTGCAGAAATATCCTCTTCACAGGTGTATTTCTCCCCCATACAGTTCTCCCACAGCCAGCAGTGTCTGATAACAGGATATTTACTGAGACAAAGAAAAGTAATGTTCAGCAGGTCATGTGATCTCAACAAGAGACTCAGCTGCTGCAGTTACTGCATGTCAACAGAGCATCCAATCACTTCAGTAGTTTCCAGCAAAGATGAATGACTGCCGTACACTCAATATTGCAACACACTATAATATGAATATTATTAGGAATTAAGAATTAAGAATTTTCTGTAAATCATGATGATTGAGCTGCAAATGAAGAACAGAAACATAATCATGAGCAACCTTATGGGAAAGAGGTCAAAGGTCACCTCGAAGTTCATAGATCAAATACAGGTCTTTTAAAAATGTCTTATATCAGCACATCACAAGAGATTGAATGAGAAATATAGGATTGAATCATGTATTGTAAATGAGAGAATAAAGAAGAAAATAAACCCTTCATCTGATTATGAAAGATTTATATTGTTAATCAAGCAAAAACAAAGATTTTTAAAAGAGTATTAAAAGTACAGAGATTAATTCTTGCTTATTGAAAAGCATTTTGCCAAATCTAAATCGAGTGTTTCTGCTATCAGTGTGTTGAAGTGTTTCTCTCTCTGCTGGAGTTTGTGTTCACTCGAGTGGAATAGAGGTTTTTGTACGAGTGTTTCATGAGATTGTATCACTGTGGTGGACTTTCGGTGGAGGAACTAAACTGGTGCTCGGTAAGTGTATATTTTTAATTGTTGATTAAAATCATACAGTTTAGCGCATACTAAATATTTTTAAAATTGAAACAACAAAACTATTTTTGTAACAATGAATATAAAAAATACACATTTAATCTAAAATATTAAGATTATTGGTAACAATTTATTTTGATGGTCCTTTTTGAGTATTCTTTAGTAACGTTGCACCTACATGTCAACAAACTCTCATTAGAGTATTAGTAGACTGTCTGAATAATATCTGATAAGTCTTTATTGTGATGGTCACCCAACAGACATCATAATGACTATAAGTAGCTTTGCTTCTTCTTATTCTAACCCTAACGCTACCAGTTTACTAACACTCTACTAACACTCTATTCACACTCTATTATCACTCTAATGAGAGTCAGTAGATATGTAAGTGCAACGTTACTTATAGTCAACAGAATGTGTTAAATTGACCATCAAAATAGTAAAACCAGGTTATTTGCTGTTAAAAACATGTTTAGATATTTAGAATATATATATTCACTTCACACAAACAATTCTTGTCTAAACACTTTTTTTTATATGTATGCAATTTATCAATTTTTCACAGTTTTTTCCCTTTCTTTTCTATGTTGTGTTCATGTATAGCTAATCTTTTTCATTGTAGATGTTATACACAAAAAAAGGAGATTTGATGTTAAAATGTAAATGTAGCAACTTTCTGAAGTTCAGTCAATAATTCTGAATCTCTTTTGCTCATGCTGCTCTTATAGTTCAGTGGTTTAAATATACATAAAAAAATGTGTACTTGTGTACATTTTTAAACTCATTTGATTCAGTGATTCTCAACAGTAACATATTCTAACTTGTATTCAAATTATATGTATTTGAAATTAAGTTTGAAAAGTATAAAAAAGATGAGCTCAATATCTCACATAAACACAATGTTGTGTTTGGATGTAAAAAAAATACGTACTGTACTTAAAACAGTCAGTGTCTTAGTTAATTTAGTTTTATTTATGAGACTTGATTTAAATGTGTAAAGTGTTTGTGTAGTTTGTATATTGTATAGACAGTAATATCAGCTGTAGTGATGCTGAAAGATGCGAATGATGAGATTGTTGTGATTTTGACTGCACTCCTCATGTCTGCTGCTGAAAGTCCTGTTGAAATGCTGTGAATGCTGCAGGGCAGAAGAGTGCTGGTGCTGCAGTGTGTTTTTCTCTGTGTTTGTGAATGTGTTGTGTTTGTCTCCTGGAGCTGGTCCCACAGTGAAGCCCCTCAGTGTCTCTGCTGCCGCCCCCTCTTCTCTGCAGATCTCTGGAGACTCTGCCGCACTGCTCTGCCTGCTCAGCTCTTACTCTCCACAGGGGGCGCTGGTGAGCTGGACACTGGACGGCTCAGAGGTCACCGAGGGGGTTGTGACCAGCGCAGAGAGCGAGCAGGACGGCCGCTACAGCCGCAGTAGTGTCCTGACCCCTCAGCAAAGCACGCTGGGAAGCGGGAGAGCTGTACGTCTGCAGAGTAACACATGATGGAGCTCCTCATGAGGCCTCGTTCCACAAGAGTCGCTGTTAGTCGCTCGCAGTGCTGATGTTTCTCCAGTGAGCGCTGCTCTCTCCTGAAGATGAGCGTATCTGAGTGTCCTGTGTCAGGCAGGATTCACATGAGTCTAGTGCTGCAGCTGTAGTCATTTACAACTCAATACTGAAAGAGAGCTCTAGTGTCAAAGCACTGAATGATCTTTCAATCTGCTGTGTTTGCTGCAACATTCAATAAAGCTTCTCAACAAACTCCATTTGTGTCTGACAACATCATTCAACTAACAGATGAAGATGCATGTAGTGTGTTTGTCCAGGTGCTTTTCAGAAGCTCGATCAGTAGCAGTAAATCTAGTCAAATAAAGCTCTTGGGTGTTTGAACATGGTCTCTGGAGACAGAGCTGCTCTATTCTGAGAGGATCACAATCACTCCACCCTGACAATGCAAATGAGATTTTCAGCCCACAATCCCAGTGTCACTGTTTGATTTGTTACATGATCTGGACTGAAACACACCAGTTTCACTTCTGCTGTAGTCCTGCAGCCCAGGTGAAAAATACATGTATTTAAATAGTGTTATATGGCATACTTATACATGATATATTATACTAAATGCATATCAAATATATTATTTTGAAACAATAGGTATAATAAGCATATTTGAAGACATGTATACTATCAGTTTTATATATATATTTTAATATATTAAATTGTGTTAAATTGGAACCACTTCAAGTAGATTTAGTGCAGTTTAGTTGTATTTATTTACAATTAATATAAAATATTATTCTAATGTGATTGAGTAACATTTCAATAGCATTTCAGCTCATTAGAAATGCATTAGCAATTGCAATACTAGTGTATTATTAAGTTGCTTTTTTCTGGTATTAAAAATGGTACAAAGGTGCAAAAATCATTAACATAAATGATGAAACATAAACAAAAATATTAGAGTATATTAAAAAGTACATCAGCATATATAATATCTTGACCAAAATATATAATATATTAAAGATCAGTGAAATGCTATGACAGAGCTCTTTTTATCCATTTGTAGAACATTTTGGTTATGCCAAACTATGAATTACATTACTGATTACATTATTGAATATAAGCATCAAAATGCAATTTTCTGAAACAACAACAACAACAACAACAACAACAACAACAACAAAAACTTAAGCCTGCAAATGGCTGAACAAAGAAAGAAACAGAAGAGTTTGTCACAAGTGGATTGTCACTTCTTTGAGTATGACTTGTATTTTCAGCAGCTGAGGGCTTGTAATTCAGACACTGTAGTATTTAAAGACTGCTTTATCACAGGACCTGTGAAAGGGAAAAAATAATTCATATAAAATTAACCAATGATTAACAGTTTTGCATCAGTGTTTGAAAATATGTATTATAATTTGCATACACATTAGAATTTTTAGAATTAAATAATCATAGTTTCATGATCATAGTAATCTTCTTTTATAATGAATTAGAAGTTTATACAATGTAAGAATACACTTAGACACTTAGAACACACAATAACATATGGCACATATAGCTATAATGTATTTTTTGCTGTAGTGAATTAATGTGCTACATAAAACAAATAAAAAATGTTTTACAAAATACCTTACTTTTGAAAAGCAGATTGAAGCACAGGAAATATTTAAAGGGGTCCTATTATGCTCTTTTACAAAGTCTTGATTTTGTTTTGGGGGTGTACTAGAACAGGCTCTCAAATGCCGCGTTTCCACCGAAATTACCCGGAACAATTGTACCAGGAATTTTTTTCCCCAGGAACTATTTTCCCCCCAGACCTGTTGCTTTCTGCGTTTCCACCGCGGTCTAAAGTACCGTGAAGATTAGGCAAATAGTCTGGTGACGTAGGTCTGTGCGCGTTTCTCAATCTCAATTCCAAGAACGCAAAGAACGGACTTGTGTTCTCGTGGAGACCGGTCTTGCTAAGCTTCCTTGGAAGAACGAACTCGGAAGGACACAAGAACACAGTATGCACCCTTATGGGTATTGAGATGTGCTGCGTTCTTGCTTAACTGATCGCATAGTCACAGCATAAGCAGCGGCCAATGAACCATAAATATAACACATTACAAACAAATAACTTATTAATCATAACCTATTAGTCATAGCTTATTAAAACATTTCATACTATTATAGATAATATTTACATACCGTATAACACTGTATATCGTTTTATTTTAAAGCGTTATATGTTTAACTATGACTATGTTATGATTCATTTTAATATCCCAATAAAAATACTGCAGACTTTCTTATAAATTTATTCAAATTAGCAGTGTCTTCTGGGATTTCTAATGGCTCGATTCTCTCAAGTCTGCACTCGATGCATCCTCGATATCAAGAAATAAAAATTTTGGACTTGCATCCTCGGTAGTTCGGACTTTGCTCATTCGACTCGGGAGTGTGATGTCCACGACGACGCAAATCCGGTAATTCTGCAAACAGCAGCGTACTTGATAACATCAGTCAGCTCGCCTTGTCTACTGCAATTTTCCTCACTGTATATTTACAATAAAACGAAATAGGATATGAAATACCACTGCCTCCTTTCGTTTTCATTTCAACATAATAGTAGCTGCAGAAATGTACTTAGTTCAGGCAAATGTGTATATATACAGCCATTACAATGAAACGAAATATTATATCAATTGCCTCTTTTTATTTTCATTTTAACATATAGATAAATTGGATACAGGCCAAAGATTACCTGTTAGATTTACCCAAAACAAATTATATTTTATGTTTAACCACTAAAGAGACATCAGAGCCAGCAGCAAATGTCAGAAGGACTAGGCGAGTTGAGACTGCTCTCGGCGGATACATGAGCACTGAGCTCCCGCTGATCGCGTGGAGCTGACCGTCTCTGAAATCGGCGAAACATATTTTTAAATAGACGCTGTCTTTATAAATAAACCACAGATTTTAGTTTTAAACAACTACATTCTTGCCTGAAATACTTTTAAAATTACATTTCATGACACAATAACAGTGGGCCAGTGTGTTGTGATTGGCTGGCTGGGCCAGTGTGTGTAGTGATTGGTTGGTTGGGCCAGTGTGTTGTGATTGGTTTGCTGGGCCAGTGTGTGTTGTGATTGGTTGGCTGTGCCAGTGTGTTGTGATTGGTTGGCTGGGCCAGTGTGTGTTGTGATTGGTTGGCTGGGCCTGGTTGGCTGGGCCAGTGTGTGTTTTGATTGGTTAGCTGGGCCAGTGTGTGTTGTGATTGGTTGGCTGGGCCAGTGTGTGTTGTGATTGGTTGGCTGGGCCATAAGGGGCATGACACTATAAAAACAAAAAAAAAATCCAGCGCAGACCTCTACTACATTTCAACTAACTCTCATTAGACTAGAGTATTAGTAGACTGTCTGATTAATATCTGATAACTCTTTATTGTGATGGTCTGCCAACAGACATTCTACTGACTAGAGTAATTTTGCAAGTACATGTGTAACTTATTCTAACCCTAACTCTACCGGTCTATTAACACTTTACTAACACTATAATGAGAGTCAGGAGATGTGTAGGTGCAGCGTTACTTAAATAGTCAAGAGAATGTGTTAGATGGAATATCAAATCAAAGGGAAACCCAAAACAGTACATTTTCATGTGCTGAATTAGCAAGCAATGGTGGATGATATAGATGTATCAAACTAACTGATGAAGAGAAAGTCAAGCTCTTATCATAGGCGCCTGCTGTGAGCTTCTGTGTAAATATTGTCAAAATCAAATCAATCTGAGCACGATTTAAAATCTCCGTTTGAATTGGACTTTGAGCTTTGTAATGTTGCAGATCTTTTTTATGCTCAAACAGAGACATTACAGACTAACTAAAGTTGAAATAGTGAAAAAGCATAATAGCAGCCCTTTAATAAATGTGCAAAAATGTCAACAATTCTGTTTTTCTGTCAATATGGGGTGCTGTGTGTATACATTGAGGAAAAAAAAAATGAATTTAAATGATTTTAGCAAATGGCTGCAACATGACAAAGAGTGAAAAATTTAACGGGGTCTGAATACTTCCATACCCACTGTATATATAAATAAAAGAACCTGCATGTAGTTACATCTGTAATTAATTTCTGTAATTACATTTACAGTTTACACAGTGGACCCTTACACCTAAACCCACCCTTGAATCTGCTCCTACTGCCAAACATGCCCCTAACCTTAGCCATATCCCACCTCAATAGCAGCAAAAGTGTTTTGCAATACAATAAACACAATAAGTGCATTCTACTTATTAATGTGATAATGTGACATTGACATTTGCCAAGTATGGTAACAAATACTCGGAATTGGTGCTCTGCATTTAACCCATCCAAGTGCACACACAGCAGTGAACACACACCGTGAACAAACACCCGGAGCAGTGGGCAGCTATATATCCAGCGCCTGGGGAGCAACTGGGGGTTCAGTGCCTTGTTCATTCACTCCCTCCCACCTACAACTCCTGCCAGCACCGAGACTCAAACCTGCGACCTTCAGGTTACAAGTCCAAATCTCTAACCATTAGCCCACAGCTGCCCCTTATTATATATTTTTTCCCATGTGAGTACATAGTAGTTAATGCCACCAAGTATGAAGTGGGACAAATATTATTTTAATACTTCATTTTAATGTTTCCATAACATTTTAACAATAAAATAAAAGCATTTTTCAGTATTCAAAATGGTATAAAAGGTCCAAAAATAATTTAAAATAAATGATTAAACAAACATAAATGCTAGAGTACATTTAAAAAAAAAAAAAAAACAACCGCAGCCCATAATATATTTACTAAAACACATAATATATGAAAGATCAGTGAAATGCTATGGCAGAGCTCTTTTATCCATTTGTAGAACAGTTCATTCATTACCTGTATTACTGAAAATAACACTATGAATGTGTCACACTACACTGCCAGAAGGAACTCAGAGCCAAGAAGAGTCGGAAAAGTCTTTATTAATCCAAAACTGGGTAAATCCAACATGGAAAACAGGAGAAGACACACATACATTACTGGTTGACCCAACAAAAACTGAACTGAAAGGACTGGGGCTTATAAAGGCAGGATAATAGGGGAAACACAGGTGTATGGAATGACTAAATTAACGGGGACATGGAACACATGGGGAAGAAACTAGACACACCTGGAATCAAACTAACAAACCACGGGAGACAGAAACTGGGTCACAGGGGCAAAACATTCACAGACAGATCCATAATCCTGTCAGAATATAACGTCACTGAATATAAGCATCAAAACTATTTTCTTAAGAAAAATAATTTACTAAAAAACTAAATGCAGAAGTGAACAGCATATTTACAAACTTAAACCTGTGAATGACTGAACCAATCAAAAAAAAAAAAAAAGAAAACGAGTTTAAATGTCACATTTTCATCTTCAAGTGGATTGTCACTTCTTTGAGTATGTATTCTATTTATTCTGTTTGTATGCTATTATAAGTACTTGCATTTTCAGCAGCTGAATGCTTGCAATTCAGACACTGTAGAATTTAAAGACTGCTTTATAACAGGACCTGTGAAAGGGACAAATAATTTATAAAATTAACCAATGATTAACAGTTTTGCATCCATATTTGAATATATGTTTTATAATTTTATGTTTATATAATTTATATTTATTTAACTACAATATATATATAAAAAAGTATGCTTATTATAATGCTTAATCATAGTTGACTTTTTTTTTTGTCCACACATGTAGAAATTCATCTTCTGCCCCACAATAACATACACCACAAATACAGGTCCTTCTCAAAAAATTAGCATATTGTGAAAAAGTTCATTATTTTCCATAATGTAATGATAAAAATTAAACTTTCATATATTTTTAGATTCATTGCACACCAACTGAAATATTTCAGGTCTTTTATTGTTTTAATACTGATGATTTTGGCATACAGCTCATGAAAAACCCAAAATTCCTATCTCAAAAAATTAGCATATTTCATCCGACCAATAAAAGAAAAGTGTTTTTTAATACAAAAAAAGTCAACCTTCAAATAATTATGTTCAGTTATGCACTCAATACTTGGTCGGGAATCCTTTTGCAGAAATGACTGCTTCAATGCGGCGTGGCATGGAGGCAATCAGCCTGTGGCACTGCTGAGGTGTTATGGAGGCCCAGGATGCTTCGATAGCGGCCTTAAGCTCATCCAGAGTGTTGGGTCTTGCGTCTCTCAACTTTCTCTTCACAATATCCCACAGATTCTCTATGGGGTTCAGGTCAGGAGAGTTGGCAGGCCAATTGAGCACAGTAATACCATGGTCAGTAAACCATTTTACCAGTGGTTGTGGCACTGTGAGCAGGTGCCAGGTCGTGCTGAAAAACGAAATCTTCATCTCCATAAAGCTTTTCAGCAGATGGAAGCATGAAGTGCTCCAAAATCTCCTGATAGCTAGCTGCATTGACCCTGCCCTTGATAAAACACAGTGGACCAACACCAGCAGCTGACATGGCACCCCAGACCATCACTGACTGTGGGTACTTGACACTGGACTTCAGGCATTTTGGCATTTCCTTCTCCCCAGTCTTCCTCCAGACTCTGGCACCTTGATTTCCGAATAACATGCAAAATTTGCTTTCATCCGAAAAAAGTACTTTTGGACCACTGAGCAACAGTCCAGTGCTGCTTCTCTGTAGCCCAGGTCAGGCGCTTCTGCCGCTGTTTCTGGTTCAAAAGCACACGCCTGTGCACGGTGGCTCTGGATGTTTCTACTCCAGACTCAGTCCACTGCTTCCGCAGGTCCCCCAAGGTCTGGAATCGGTCCTTCTCCATAATCTTCCTTAGGGTCCGGTCACCTCTTCTCGTTGTGCAGCGTTTTTTGCCACACTTTTTCCTTCCCACAGACTTCCCACTGAGGTGCCTTGATACAGCACTCTGGGAACAGCCTATTCGTTCAGAAATTTCTTTCTGTGTCTTACCCTCTCGCTTGAGGGTGTCAATGATGGCCTTCTGGACAGCAGTCAGGTCGGCAGTCTTACCCATGATTGCGGTTTTGAGTAATGAACCAGGCTGGGAGTTTTTAAAAGCCTCAGGAATCTTTTGCAGGGTGTTTAGAGTTAATTAGTTGATTCAGATGATTAGGTTAATAGCTCGTTTAGAGAACCTTTTCATGATATGCTAATTTTTTGAGATAGGAATTTTGGGTTTTCATGAGCTCTATGCCATAATCATCAGTATTAAAACAATAAAAGAGCTGAAATATTTCAGTTGGTGTGCAATGAATCTAAAATATATGAAAGTTTAATTTTTATCATTACATTATGGAAAATAATGAACTTTTTCACAATATGCTAATTTTTTGAGAAGGACCTGTACACTTAACTTCACAGTCCAGTACATATGATAATTTTTTGAGATTGCCCCATGGATTGCAGACACATAGGACATAAAATTAATATATAGAGCTAATAACACAGACACACAAGGAAAAAATATATATATATATATATATATATATATATATATATATATATATATATATATATATATATATATTAATAAACATTTTAAGTTTATACAAGAATGCACTTATAGCATATATCACATAGCTATAGTATACTTCAATAGTAGTGAATTAATATGCTTCATAAAGTATATTAAAATGTTAAAAAAAATGTCTTACTTTTGAAAAGCAAACTGAAGCACGTTAATTGCATAAATTTTTAAAATAAATTGCAGCAGGCCTTCACATGGTTATAAAAAACTGATTCTTTAAACCCACTAAAAGATGAGGTATTTAGCTATTTTCTTACACAAAGTAAACATAAAATATAATTTAAGTAAGAGTAAAATAAGTGTTTTATGTAAATAGACTTTGCTTAAAGTATGCTTATCTTAAGCATATTTCTTAAAAGACAGCAGAAGTGACTGAATGCAGTCTGTTCAGTTTGATTGACAGCAATCATATATTACACCTAAAACATGATGATCATATTAAAACACAGACTTGTTTTCTTCAGGAATATAATATTTCTGTTCTAATGATATTGTGTTATTAGTGTTGTGTGTGATTGTGTTGTAGAGCAGCTGCAGTGTCTCTCAGCTGTATCAGTGCAGTCACTGTGACTCTGACTGACGGAGGTTTTTGTACGACTCTTTATCACTGTGTGAACACCCAGCTACTACTGATATAGTGTGCAGTCTGACAGTAATAATCTCCTGTATCTTCAGTCTGGACTCCACTGATGGTGAGAGAGAAATCACTGCCAGATCCACTGCCACTGAATCTAGATGGAGTTCCAGTGTAATGGCTTGTTGCACGATATATGAGGAGTTTAGGAGCTTCTCCAGGTTTCTGTAAGTACCAGGACAGACATGGTGTTGGGCTGCAGCCTGTTAAAGGAGTGCTGGCGGTGCATCTCATCACTACAGTCTTTCCTAGTTCAGTTGTTTGAACTGCAGGAGTTTGAGTAACTGTGATCTGTCCGCTGGAGCCTGAAAGAGAAATTTATAGGATTCATGTATGTATAGCAAGGCAAATACAAACAGTTTGTTCCATATTATAATATATAGTATATGTAAGCCAACTTCATTACAATCCAATTAATTTATCCAAATACCCTTTATACAGCAGAGCAATGTCCAGATGAGGATGATGA
Source organism: Cyprinus carpio (assembly GCF_018340385.1). Classification (NCBI taxonomy): domain Eukaryota; kingdom Metazoa; phylum Chordata; class Actinopteri; order Cypriniformes; family Cyprinidae; genus Cyprinus; species Cyprinus carpio. Next base: position 1,065,007 of record NW_024879272.1, on the reverse strand, counting down.
TGTTGTTCATTGTTGTTGTTGTGTCTTGTGTGATGATGAAGATTGTGTTCTGTTCTGCTCTCAGTCATGGAGTGTTAAACTCACAGCACTATAAACACTCTCAGAGCACTGAAGCATGTGCTGACGATGCAAAGAAGTGGGCAGGATTTACAACAGCTTGAGCTGATAACAAACTCATAAACACTGTTATATAACCAAAAACTTTACATTCTCACAAGTATAATAGTTTAGAAACAAATTTTGAATCATTGTGTGATAACTAAATGGTTTAAATGTTTAATCTTTAAAAGAACACCAAGTCATTTTTGTGGATATTTCACTGATTCTTATTACAGTTTATACTGACACTATCAGCATGAATGCAGGATCTCACAGAAGTCTCACTAAAAAGATCCTCTTCACAGGTGTATCTCCCCCCCGAGTTATTCTGCAGCCAGCAGTGTCTGATAAAAGGGGATTTACTGAGATAAATGTAAGTAATATTCAGCTGGTCAAACACCAAAACATGATCATGACATAGAGGTATAGAAATATACTAGACATGAGAGCGACACCAACAGACAGATTTACATGTAGATCTGCAGATGACAAACATGATTCATAACTATTTAACATCTTAAGCGCAAGTCACTAAACATCTGTTTTATTCGTACATTTGGTTGTGTGCAGTAATAAGTTTTGCCAGCTTCATCTGTCAAAGAACTTTAGAAGGGGACTCCAGAGGAGGACGACTTATCAGTTAATTTCTTAAGTGTTTAAATGATTGAAGCAGTGAGTGATACATATTTTAGTTCTGTCCTTCCAGTTAAATATAATTCCTCTTTGGTAACACTTTTTAATAACTTTCATTAATAAATCGTTAACAGACATTATATAATGTTTAACAGATCATTAGTTATTATATATTTACATAGCTAGAAATATGAGATAAAATGCTTGTTAATTTTTACTAATGCACTTATTAAACATTATCTAATGATTAACAGACCATTATTTCATACAAGTTAATATGCTTATGCAGTGGACAGCACATTCAGGGCCCAGTTTATGGTGGGGCCCCTCTCTGACCACTCTAGTTGACAAAGGTTTGCTACATTTTGATTAGGTCTTGGTAGACGAACATAAGCAAACTGTCCAACGCCGTCAGATAAAGATGCCAGGACAACAGCCAGACACCTCTTAGAGGCCAAGAAGAAGACCTTTGGTACAAAGCCCGGGAAGGACAGGACTTCCCGTTGGTCAAAATGCAGTTTCTGCCCTTCACCCACCAACAGACTGATTCCTCAGGTTTTGGCCTGTGACCACCATAAAAATTCCTTTGGACCTCAGGATGCAGCAGCAGTGGGTGAAACAAAGAGAGATCACAGAGTTCCATCCAAATCCATTTATAACAATGTTCTCAAACCTTAAACTGATGCAAACTACAACACACACATCTTATACTTATTCAGAGAAATAAGTATTCTCAGTGACAGCGATGCATAGTGCAACATCTTACACATCTCAGCTGTTAATGGATGAATGAATGCATGCATGACAGTTCAATCTTTTCCTATCATGTTTGTCTGAGTCCTGTCAAGGTAAAGACACTAACAGAGCAAGTTCTGAGTCTCCGGCCTGCATGGGTGAGACGATAGCAGATCAACCTCGGTTCTGAGTCTCCGTCATATGAAGGTGAGACTGCAACAGATCACCAACATTCTGAGCCTTGGGCCCGTGAGGGAAGAGGCAATAACAGATGCCAAGGCCTAAGTCTCCAGCTTTGAGGCAGCAACAGATACAACCATGTTCTGAGCCTCCAGCCTGTGAGGAAAGAGACAATCTACGTTTAGACTTCATTTAGAGTCTTCGTCCAGCGAGACAACAACAGATGCATGACGTCCTGAGTCTCCAGCCTAGAGAGACAAAGCAGATCGACCAAGTTCTGAGTCTCTAGCCCAGAGAGGCAGAAGACACACAGACATCTGCAACAAGGTTCAGCTCCGGCGAGCAAACCTTTACTCCAAGGTACCTTTGCTTGCATGTTCCAGGCTAAGGACCTTCTACACCTACTCCAGGGCCACATCTGCATGTTCCAGATTTTAGGACCCTTTGTTGCTCCAGGAGATCAGCATCCTACAGCGCTTCATGTTCAAGGCTGTTGAAACAGATTCCTGCTCCTTTCCCCACAGCAAAACCAGTGGAGGAAGTCACCGCTACCGGACTGCTCACTCGTCCACAGAGAACGTAAATATCACTTATCCAAACCTCTTCCAGAGACCTTGGCATTGTTAGATATTATCAGTATATGATTTTTCTAATTTACATTAGATATTATATATCTGATTGCAGTTTATAGCAAATCTTTCATGTATTTGTTTGATGCATAATAAGGTTCTTCACCTTTTTTTTTTGAAGAACGTCCAGATAACGTAGCTCTGAAATTGCAACACCCAACATTATCACTTGCATTTTATGCATCTTATGCACTTTATTCCCATTTCATTTATGGTATTAATTTAGTAGTTGTTGATTACTCTTGTCTATCTTTTGTTAAATATTTTATTCTGTTAAATCTATTTTATTACACTTGTGTCTTCCTTGTGTTGATGATACAGAAGAGGTTCTACAAGTTAGAGATCCCACCAATCTTTCTTATGTGATGTACTCATAACCACACCTTAAGTGACACGTGATCCAAACATCATAACGTCATTGGTGGCGCGAGTACACATCGCTACACTATTTTGCCTCCTTGGCGAAAGCAAATATCACTACACTTACAAATGTCATTAAACGTTCAATTCATGTGATCAATCACTTCTTAAAACATCTTCAAATGATTTTAACAGATGTTATGCAATGATTTAAAGCGTTTATGAAGGTGCAACACTTGAGGTGTAATGTGGGTAAGGTTAGGGACAGGTTTGGTGGTATGGGTAGGTTTAAGGGTTGGTTAAGGAAGTGTACAGGAGTCAGTTTGATTACTAAGGGAACACGGTTCAATCTGTTTATATTACATTGTTTTGGAAAATGAACATGTATTTTCTTGAAAAATAGATTTGTTTTCTCCTGTTGATGTATGATTCAAGGAATATTCTGTTTAACGATTCACAATAGTATACTAATACAAGTGTTGAGGTGATAAAAACATGTTTTGCAAATGATGAATAGTCTCAACTTTAGATTGGGTACTGCAAAATCTTGAACAAATGATTAATAAATCATTTGTAAAGATGTGATAATAGGGTGAATTCTGCTCATTAAGAACACTTTTTGTCACAAAAATGACTGCTCATGAAGGTACTAATGATTAGTACATGTTTATAAACATTTACAAATGATGAATAGTCTCAACTTATTGGGTACTGCAAAAAACATTAACAAATAATTAATAAATTATGTAAGATGTGCAAATAGGAAGTGTACACAACAAGCCAAGATCAAATATATGACCTTAACAGACTGTGATTATGAGTTAATGTATATATTAACATGAACAATTTGTGAAGTGCTTAAAATGAATAATTAAGCTATACTTTCACACCATTGGTAAATGTAGAAAAGAGCATTAGCTTATATGTGAACTGAAGTTTAATTACATTTGTAAGCATTTAAAAGTACATTAACAATATATATATATTTATAAATGCGTGATCATATGAATTGAAAGTTTGATGACATTTGTAAGCATTTCAATTTACATTAATGATCTGTTAATCATTTGGTAATGTTTAATAAGATAATTAGTTCACATTAACAAGCACATTGACTCATATCTTTATATGTGAATATATATTAAGTAATGATTAGCTAAACATTATATAATGTTTGTTAATTATATATTAATGAAAGCTATTATAAAGTGTTACCACGGTAATTAAACACACACACGCACACACACACACACAAAGGTTTAGTTTTCATTCTATTTTTTAAATTCTTTAAATGTTTTGGGTTGATTCTGGGGTGGACATTTTGGTTTTAACTCTTCAAGTCCCTCAACAACATTTCAACTGAACTGAGATCTGGACTCTGACGGTCATTAAAACCCTCATTTCATTCTTCTCAGTCATTCCTCTTGAATGATAAATGTCATTATCCTGTTGAAATTTCCATTTAAGTTTCAGAAAACTGCTCAACCTTTGACTTTTCTGTCCAGAGCACATTGTTCCAGACATTTAGTCCTCATGCAGATCAGACTAGAGCAGATGAATCTGATATTCAAATCTTAATGTAGGTAAATAAATAAATACTGTTCATTTTAATGTCTGTATGTCATAATCTCTGGAAAATTTGTTACTTGAAGTCATTGTGTTGTTTGTGATCCTCTCATCAGCAGCTGCAGTGTCTCTCAGCTGTATCAGTGCAGTCACTGTGACTCTGACTGACGGAGGTTTTTGTACGACTCTTTATCACTGTGTGAACGCTGGATCATTGTGGTAACTCAGACAGTAATAATCTCCTGTATCTTCAGTCTGGACTCCACTGATGGTGAGAGTGAAATCACTGTTAGATCCACTGCCACTGAATCTAGATGGAGTTCCAGTGTAACGTCTTGATGTCACATATATGAGGAGTTTAGGAGTTTCTCCAGGTTTCTGTAAGTACCAGTGTAACTCATCACCACCATACACTCTACTGCTGGTTTTACAGTTTATTCTGACTTCTTGTCCTTGAGCTGCTGTTATTAATGATGGACTCTGAGTTACAGTGTACTGTCCTCTACACTCTGAAAGAAAGAACAACAATGAAAATTAATGAAAAACTGAAAATGTTTAATATTTTACACGTAAAAGTATGTATAATCTTTGTTAAAATTGTACTACACAAACCTTGAGCAAACAGTGTGAGAGTCCAGATGAGGATGATGATGTTGTTCATTGTTGTTGTTGTGTCTTGTGTGATGATGAAGATTGTGTTCTGTTCTGCTCTCAGTCATGAAGTGTTAAACTCACAGCACTATAAACACTCTCAGAGCACCAGGGGTGTGTCTACGTCGTGGGCAGGGGTGGCACCGGCACCCCTTGAAATCCCCCCCCCCCCCAGATATCTTGTGATAGGCTTGTTTTTAGTAAATGTTTAACTGCATCTGTCAGTGGCGGATCCTGGCATGTGTAGGCAGCTGCCTAGGGATGCTTTTTTTTCTCTTCTTTACACTTAATTTTAGGCTGTTTCTATAGCGTGATTTTAATGACAAATGTCGAGAATGCATGATGTTATGTGATCTTTACATTTACAATATTATATGAAATCACCTATTACAGTCAGCCACTGAATACTATGGGCCTAAAAAAAGTGCGTAATTTTCTTTCAGGTATACCTTTTTTAATATATAGATGTAATATTTTCTTCATTCTATTTATTTTTATTTATTTTCATTTAGCTAACACACCTCTTAGAATGAAAATACCTGCATGATCAATAATAAGTAAACAACAAACAAACAAACATCATTGGTGTAGCCTACAAATAAAAATTGCTGTATATAAAAAGCATATATTTTTAAAAGAATATCATTAATTTCATGAATATCAAGGACTTTCTCAGGGTTAATCCATTTGACCTGAACAATATGTGCCTATTCATAAAATAAGTGATATTTTACATATTTACATCACAAAGAATAGCACGCAAATATGTTTATGTAAATTTATAAAACTACTTGTACCTTCACTGCTTATGTAAGGGAAAGTTCACCCAAAAATGGAAACTGTGTCATCATTTAGTTTCCCTCAAGTTGCAAACAAATGAGTTTCTTTCTTCTGTTGAGCAAAAATATGATATTTTGCTGAATGTTGGTAACCAAACAGTTTCTTTTAGGTTTACCTTTTTTATTATACAGATGTAATATTTTCTTTATTCTGTTTAGTTTTATTTATTCATCATTTAACTTTTTGATACACAAGACCCTGTTGAGGCAACTTAATGGCTGCACTTTGTTCAGAACTATGTTCCACCATTTTAAGAAAAATGGATTTGTTGTGTTATCATATCTAAGAGATTATAAGCTTGATGCAGCCTTTTTTGGGTTTGCATCAAATGTTCTTTGACTTTTATGCATGATAAATTTGTTTATGAATAAAGATTGATCTGTTAAAAGCAGTTATTTTGAGTTTGATGCCAAATGTTCTCCTCCTCATATTCCAATTTGACACTGAAGGGGTGAAATACAACATATTTGCCCACCGGCAACTATAGTTACCCACACATTCAATATGATTTTTCAAGAAAACAATCTAAAAACCTGGGGAAAATAAATGCAGAACATGTTCAGACATAGGGACACTAGTTTTTACATGACTATATGCAATGAAACCATTCAGAAAAATCTGGGCCAAAATGGGATGGTGATAGATTACAGCTTGTTTCATGTGAGGTTTTGTTGTTCTTGTGCTTCCAGTTAGAAGCTGAGGATTCATAACCAGCCTGTACAGTATATATTTACAGTATATATGAACAACTGTGGTCTTGATTCCTTTTGTCTGAAGATGCAGGTTTGATATTATGGATTGAGTTGCATATGAAGAACAGAAGTATCTTTATGAGAAACAACTCATCATGATAAAAGAGGTCAAATGTCACCTCAGAGGTCACAGTTCATCAATTACTGTATATTTCTTTAGAAAGTTCCAAAACTCAGCACACAGCTATGAGATTGATAGAGGACATTGAAATCACCTATTACAGTCAGCCACTGAATACTATGGGCCTAAAAAAAGTGCGTAATTTTCTTTCAGGTATACCTTTTTTAATATATAGATGTATATTTTCTTCATTCTATTTATTTTTATTTATTTTCATTTAGCTAACACACCTCTTAGAATGAAAATACCTGCATGATCAATAATAAGTAAACAAACAAACAAACAAACAATCATTGGTGTAGCCTACAAATAAAAATTGCTGTATATAAAAAGCATATATTTTTAAAAGAATATCATTAATTTCATGAATATCAAGGACTTTCTCAGGGTTAATCCATTTGACCTGAACAATATGTGCCTATTCATAAAATAAGTGATATTTTACATATTTACATCACAAAGAATAGCACGCAAATATGTTTACCCCATTTATAAACCTACTCCCATTTATAAACCTACTTGTAAATTTATGTTAATACTTGTATGTTAACTGTGTCATCATTTAGTTTCCCTCAAGTTGCAAACAAATGAGTTTCTTTCTTCTGTTGAGCAAAAATATGATATTTTGCTGAATGTTGGTAACCAAACAGTTTCTTTTAGGTTTTTACCTTTTTTATTATACAGATGTAATATTTTCTTTATTCTGTTTAGTTTTATTTATTCATCATTTAACTTTTTGATACACAAGACCCTGTTGAGGCAACTTAATGGCTGCACTTTGTTCAGAACTATGTTCCACCATTTTAAGAAAAATGGATTTGTTGTGTTATCATATCTAAGAGATTATAAGCTTGATGCAGCCTTTTTTGTGTTTTAGTTAAATGTTCTTTGACTTTTATGCATGATAAATTTGTTTATGAATAAAGATTGATCTGTTAAAAGCAGTTATTTTGAGTTTGATGCCAAATGCTCTCCTCATATTCAAATTTGACACTGAAGGGGTGAATACAACATATTTGCCCACCGGCAACTATAGTTACCACACATTCAAATATGATTTTCAAGAAAACAATCTAAAACCTGGGGAAAATAAATGCAGAACATGTTCACATAGGACACTATTTACATGACTATATGCATGAAACCATTCAGAAAAATCTGGGCACAAATGGGATGGTGATAGATTACAGCTTGTTCATGTGAGGTTTTGTTGTTCTTGTGCTCCAGTTAGAGCTGAGGATTCATAACCAGCCTGTACAGTATATATTTACAGTATATATGAACAACTGTGTCTTGATTCTTTTGTCTGAAGATGCAGGTTTGATATTATGATTGAGTTGCATATGAAGAACAGAAGTATCTTTATGAGAAACAACATCATCATGATAAAAGAGGTCAAATGTCACCTCAGAGGTCACAGTTCATCAATTACTGTATATTTCTTTAGAAAGTTCAAAATCAGCACACAGCTAGAGATTGATAGAGACATATAGGATTTAAAGTCAAAGTGAATCATGTCTATTGTAAATTAGATTAATAAACTCTTCAACTGATTATGAAAATAACTAAATTATTTTTCAGTTAATAACAAACATTTTGAAAATACTTTGTCTTTGTTATTACTTTTTGAAAAGTATTTTTTAAACTGAATGTCTGAGTGTTGAAGTGTTTCTCTCTCTGCTGGAGTTTGTGTTCACTCGAGTGGAATAGAGGTTTTTGTACGAGTGTTTCATGAGATTGTATCACTGTGTTACACATTCGGTGGAGGAACTAAACTGGTGCTCGGTAAGTCTGTCTCTTTTAACTGTCTTGGTTAAAAAATTATTAAAATGTATAGATTTTAATGTTTTATTTATTATATCGTGACATTTAGAGCTTTAAAATATCTGAATTATATACTCAGTAAACAAATATTGTCCAAACACATTTCCATAATGTGTCTCACTTTGAGTTTTATCAGTTTTATTTACTGATTTATTTTCATTAATGTTTACACTGTTCACTGTTCAGTTAATATTTTATTATATATATTATACATGGAAAAACTAAATCAGAATGTAAATAAAGTTACTTTTTGTAGTTCAGTCAATGATTTTGAATCTCTTTTGTTCATGTTGTGCTTCAAAAACATACAAAATTCTAAATATGTGAATGTTTAGAAAAGTTGATTCAACTGTTATTTATTATTATTATTATTATTATTATTATAAAATAATTTGCATTTGGTGTGAGATATAGTGATAAAATAGCAGCTTGAAACTTTTACATTTTGAAAAGTGTAAAAAATATATTTAATAGTGTAAGAACATTTTAGGTTCAAGTAAGACAATGTAAGAACTTTATGGTGAGATCTGAGGCTATACTGGAATTAAAGCATTCAGTGTCTCTGTACAGTGTCAGCATTCATGTACATCATTTCATTTTATGAGGTTTCGTTTAAATGTATGTAGTGATTGTATTTAGTTTGTATATTGTGTATATATCAGCTGTAGTGATGTTGAAAGATGCGAATGATGAGATTGTTGTGATTTTGACTGCACTCCTCATGTCTGCTGCTGAAAGTCCTGTTGAAATGCTGTGAATGCTGCAGGGCAGAAGAGTGCTGGAGCTGCAGTGTGTTTTCTCTGTGTTTGTGAATGTGTTGTGTTTGTCTCCTGCAGCTGGTCCCACAGTGAAGCCCTCAGTGTCTCTGCTGCCGCCCTCTTCTCTGCAGATCTCTGGAGACTCAGCCGCACTGCTCTGCCTGCTCAGCTCTTACTCTCCACAGGGGGCGCTGGTGAGCTGGACACTGGACGGCTCAGAGGTCACCGAGGGGGTTGTGACCAGCGCAGAGAGCGAGCAGGACGGCGGCTACAGCCGCAGTAGTGTCCTGACCCTCAGCAAAGCACGCTGGGAAGCGGGAGAGCTGTACGTCTGCAGAGTAACACATGATGGAGCTCCTCATGAGGCCTCGTTCCACAAGAGTCGCTGTTAGTCGCTCGCAGTGCTGATGTTTCTCCAGTGAGCGCTGCTCTCTCCTGAAGATGAGCGTATCTGAGTGTCCTGTGTCAGGCAGGATTCACATGAGTCTAGTGCTGCAACTGTAGTCATTTACAAACTCAATACTGAAAGAGAGCTCTAGTGTCAAAGCACTGGCTGATCTTTCAATCTGCTGTGTTTGCTGCAACATTCAATAAAGCTTCTCAACAAACTCCATTTGTGTCTGACAACATCATTCAACTAACAGATGAAGATGCATGTAGTGTTTGTCCAGGTAGCAGTAAATCTAGTCAAATAAAGCTCTTGGGGTTTGAACATGGTCTCTGGAGACAGAGCTGCTCTATTCTGAGAGGATCACAATCACTCCACCCTGACAATGCAAATGGGATTTTCAGCCCACACTCCCAGAGTCACTGTTTGATTGGTTACATGATCTGAACTGAAACACACCAGTTTCACTTCTGCTGTAGTCCTGCAGCCCAGGTGCAAAGGAAATATATTTAAATTGTGCTTTTTTGAACATACTTACAGTAGTGTATTTAAATTATGTTATACTTAACTCATATTAAATTTATTTTGAAACAATAAATATATTAAGCATATCTCAAAATATGTTTAAGATCAAGTTTAAGCTGTTTACAATATATTTTACTATATTACATTGTATTAAACTGTATTTCTTCATATATATATATATATATATATATATATATATATATATATATATATATATATATATATATATATATTATTATTTCTTTTTCATGTAAGTACATAGTAGTTAAGGCCACCAAGTATGAAGGTGGACTGAATATTGTTTTAATAATTCAATTTAATGTGATTCAATAATGTTTAAAGTAACAAAAACATTTAATTTTTCAGTATTCAAATTGGTCCAAAAATCATTCAATATAAATGATTAAACAAACATAAAATGCTAGAGTACATTAAAAAAGTACAGCAGCATATATAATATCTTGACTAAAATACATAATAAATGAAAGATCAGTGAAATGCTATGGCAGACCTTTTTTTATCCATTTGTAGAACATTTCATTCATTCATTACCTGTATTACTGAAAATAACACTATCAATATAACATCATTGAATATGTAAGCATCAAAACAAGTTACTGAAATACAAAATGCAGAAGTGAACAGCATATTTACAAGCTGAAGCCTACAAATGACTGAACCAAACAAAGAAACAGAAGAGTATAAATGTCACATTTTCATCTTCAAGTGGATTGTCACTTCTTTGAGTATGACTTGTATTTTCAGCAGCTGAGGGCTTGTAATTCAGACACTGTAGTATTTAAAGACTGCTTTATCACAGGACCTGTGAAAGGGAAAAATAATTGATATAAAATTAACCAGTTTTGCATATATGTACTATAATGTTATGTTTATATAATTTATATTTATTTTATTTTAATACAATATTAAAAGTATGCTTATTATAATGCTTAATCATAGTTTATTTTTTTTATTTTTTTTTTATAATAATACATGAACATTGAAAATCTTTATTGTCCACACATGTAGAAATTCATCTTCTGCCCCACAATAACATACACCACAAATACACTTAACTTCACAGTCCAGTACACAAGACATAACGGACTTCTTGCCCCATGGATTGCAGACACATAGGACATAAATGAATATATAGAGATAGGCTAATAACACCCACACAAGAGAAAACAAACAAACAAACAAACCAACAACAACAACAACAACAACAAAAACATAAATAAGTAATATTAATAAACATTTTAAGTTTATACAAGAATGCTCTTATAGCATATAGCGCATAGCTATAGTATACTTCAATAGTAGTGAATTAATATGCTTCATGAAGTATATTAAAATGTTGAAAATGTCTTTTGAAAAGCCAACTGAAGTTCATTGTGTAAATATTTAAAATAAATTACAGCAGGCCTTCACATGGTTATAAAGAACTGATACTTTAAACCCACTAAAAGCTGAGTAATATAGCTATTTTCTTACACAAAGTAAACATAAAATATAATTTAAGTAAGAGTAAAATAAGTGTTTTAAGTAAATAGACTTCACTTAAATTATGCTTGTCTTAAGCATATTTCTTAAAAGACAGCAGAAGTGACTGAATGCAGTCTGTTCAGTTTGATTGACAGGAATTATATATTACACCTAAAACATGATGATCAGATTAAAACACTGACTTGTTTTCTTCAGGAATATAATATTTCTGTTGTAATGATATTGTGTTATTAGTGTTGTGTGTGATTGTGTTGTAGAGCAGCTGCAGTGTCTCTCAGCTGTATCAGTGCAGTCACTGTGACTCTGACTGATGGAGGTTTTTGTACGACTCTTTATCACTGTGTGAACACACAGCTAATAGGACAGTGTACACTCATACAGTAATAATCTCCTGTATTTTCAGTCTGGACTCCACTGATGGTGAGAGTGAAATCACTGTTAGATCCACTGCCACTGAATCTAGATGGAGTTCCAGTGTAACGGCTTGATGTCTGATATATGAGGAGTTTAGGAGCTTCTTCAGGTTTCTGTAAGTACCAGGACAGACATGGTGGACTGCAGCCTGTTAAAGGAGTGCTGGCGGTGCATCTCATCACTACAGTCTTTCCTAGTTCAGTTGTTTGAACTGCAGGAGTTTGAGTAACTGTGTTCTGTCCGCTGGAGCCTGAAAGATAAATTTATAGGATTCATGTAAGTATAGCAAGGCAAATGCAAACATTTTGTTACATATTATAATACATAGTATATGTTAGCACTACAAACACAGCACAGCACTATAAACACTCTCAGAGCACTGAAGCATGTGCTGACGATGCAAAGAAGTGGGCAGGATTTACAACAGATTAGATTAGATTAGATTAGATTCAACTTTATTGTCATTATGCAGAGTACAAGTACAGAGCTAATGAAATGCAGTTAGCATCTAACCAGAAGTGCAAGAATATAGTGTTTTATATACATAAAAAGTGCAAAATAAGTGAAGCTATGATTTACAGAATGTACAGTGGGGTTGCTATATAAAGTATTGAGCAGAGTATATACAGAATATAAATAGGAATGCAGTGTAGGATTGCATGTACATTATGAACAGAGCAATGTAGGATTATATATACACATTATGAACAGCAGCATCGTGAGAACAGTGGTAATAAATACAGTTGGATGAGTGTGCAAAAGTATTGTTAAAATGAATTATATGCAAAAACAGTAGTGCAATTATATTTTTATAGAATAGTTTACTGTGCTTTGTACAGTAACAACTAGTTTACAGTGCGATAACTAGAACAGTGTGCAGTATGTGCAAAATATGAGTAGTGCAAATACATGTATGTAAAGTACTTTGACCAGTGCAGTAATAAAGTACAGTAGGTGCCGCAGGTTCATGGTGGTGTGGCGTTCAGAAGGGTCACGGCCTCGGGGAAGAAGCTCTTCCTGAGCCTACTAGTCCGAGAGCGTAGGCTCCTGTAACGTCTACCGGATGGAAGGAGAGTGAAAAGTCCGTGGTTATGGTGAGAGGCATCCTTGATGATGTTTCTTGCCCTGCCCAGACAGCGCTTCTGATAGATGTTCTCAATGGAAGTTAACTGGGTGCCGGTGATCCGTTGAGCAGTTTTCACCACTCGCTGGAGTGCTTTGCGGTCAGATGCGGAGCAATTGCTGTACCACACTGAGATGCAGTTTGTGAGTATGCTCTCAATGGTACAGCGGTAGAATTCCACAAGGATCCTGGGACTCAGGTGAACTTTCTTAAGGCTCCGTAAGAAGTAAAGGCGCTGCTGTGCCTTTTTGACCAGGGTGGAGGTGTTATGGGACCAGGTGAGGTCATCAGATATGTGGATGCCAAGGAACTTGAAACTTGACACACGCTCCACTACAGCTCCGTTGATGTAGATGGGTGTGTGTTCATGACTCCTAGCCCGCCTGAAGTCCACAATGATCTCCTTTGTCTTCTGGGTGTTTAATTCCAGATTGTTGGTGGCACACCACACAGCTAGGTGCTGCACCTCATCCCTGTAGGCTGACTCATCGTCGTCCTTGATCAGACCTACCACCGTGGTGTCATCTGCAAATTTGATTATGGTGTTGGAGCCATAAACAGGAACGCAGTCATGGGTGAATAGGGAGTACAGGAGAGGGCTCAGTACGCAGCCCTGTGGCACGCCGGTGTTCAGGGTGATGATGGAGGAGGAGAGATTATCTAATTTAACAGACTGAGGTCTGTTAGTCAAAAAGTCAAGAATCCAGTTGCAGATGGATGTGCTGATTCCAAGCTGGCTGAGCTTGGAGATCAGCTTGGGAGGGATTACAGTATTAAATGCAGAACTGAAATCAATGAACAGCATTCTCACATGTGTGTTTTGACTGTCCAGGTGGGTGAGGGCAGAGTGAAGTGCCGTTGAGATGGCGTCCTCTGTTGATCTATTGCAGCGATAAGCAAATTGAAATGGGTCTAGTGTAGCAGGGAGACAGGATTTTAAGTGGGATGCAATCAGCCTTTCAAAGCACTTGGCAATGATGGGGGTGAGTGCAACGGGACGGAAGTCGTTAGGTACCGAGGCAGTGGAGTGTTTCGGTACTGGTACGATGGTGGAGGTTTTGAAGATAGTGGGGACAGGTGTTTGGGCCAGGGGACAGATTGAAAATGTCTTTGAAGACCTCAGCCAGCTGATCCGCACAGGCTTTAAGCACACTACCAGGTATTCCGTCAGGTCCAGCTGCCTTCCGTGCATTCACCTTACACAGAGTGGAGTAAACAGCTGAGGTGGAGAGTGTGAGGGGCAGTTCACTGGATTGATGCTCAGCTTTGAGTGAGATCTCCTTATTATTTTTATCAAAACGAGCATAAAAGTGATTGAGCTCGTCAGGGAGGGAGGCAGTGCTGGAGGGGGGCACAGTGTTAGGTGGTTTGTAGTCTGTGATAGATTGTATGCCTTGCCACATACGCCGGGGGTCTGAAGAATTGAAGTGTTCTTCAATCCTCTGTTTATGTGCGAGTTTGGCCTGGCAGATACCCTTCCTCAGGTTGGCTCTGGCTGCGCTGTAAGCCTCCCGGTCTCCAGACCTGAAGGCTGCATCTCTTGCTTTGAGCAGGAGGCGAACCTCTCTGTTCATCCAGGGCTTCTGATTGGGGAAAATTTTTATTTTTTTGTGTGTGGTCACTCTGCCCACACATCTGTTGATGTGCTCCAAGACAGAGTTGGTGTAAATGTCAATGTTAATTTGAGAGTCTGTGGTGGCCTGGGCAGCAAACTCACTCCAGTCTGTGTGCTGGAATTGATGTTGGAGAGTGGAGTCAGCACCTTCCAGCCAGATTTTAACAGTCCTTATTGTAGGTTTCACACATTTGATGACTGGGGTATACATGGGGAGCAGGAACAAAGAGAGGTGGTCAGACTGACCCAGGTGGGGGAGGGGTGTGACTTTGTAGGCATCTGTCACATTAGTATAAACGTGGTCCAATGTTTTATGTCCCCTTGTAGTGCAGGAGACATTTTGGTGAAATTTAGGGAGAACAGATCTTAAAGTGCAGTGATTAAAGTCCCCAGCAACAATAAAGGCTCCATCCGGGTGCAGGGTTTGTAACTTGCTAATAGCAGTACAAAGTTCTTTCATAGCCACGTTAGCATTAGCATCCGGAGGTACATAAACTGCAGCAGCAATAATGCAAGTAAACTCACGTGGTAGATAGAATGGCCTGCACTTGATAATCAGGAACTCCAGATCAGCAGAGCAGTAGGTATCAAGTAGGTATCAAGTAGGTATCAGTAGATTTTTATGATAGCTTGAGCTGCTAATAAACTCTGTTATATTGTTATTTATTCTATTATTTTTATATGTTTAGAAACAAATTTTGAATCATTGTGTGATAACTAAATTGTTTAAATGTTTAATCTTTAAAAGAACACCAAACCTGTGGATATTTCACTGATTCTTATTACAGTTTATACTGAACACTATCAGCATGAATGCAGCATCTCACAGAAGTCACTCTAAAAAGATCCTCTTCACAGGTGTATCTCCCCCCGAGTTATTCTGCAGCCAGCAGTGTCTGATAACAGAGGATTTACTGACATAAAGGTGAGTAATATTCTGCTGGTCATGTGATCTAAATATGGCCGCCACCATAGAGACTCATAAGATACTGCATTCAGCGGCTCTAGTTACTGTATGTCAACAGAGCATAAAATCACTTCTAGTTTCCAACAAAGATTAACGACTGTTGTACACTCAATATTATGAGACACTGATGTTTTCATTTACAAATATACAGTATTAAGAAAATGGCTGCCTCCAAGATTGCTGCCAATTGAATCAATTTGCTGGATTTATTTATTTTTATTACTAAAAGACTAAAGAACACAATACACATGGGGCAAGCAGACAGATCTGCAAATAGATCTGTGTACATATAACAAACACCAAAACATGATCATGACATAGAGGTATAGAAATATACAAGACATGAGAGCAAGACCAACAAACAGATTTACATGTAGATCTGCAGATGACAAACATGATACATAATTATTTAACATCTTAAGTGCAAGTCACTAAACATCTGTATTATTCGTACATTTGGTTGTATGCAGTAATAAGTTTTGCCAGCTTCATCTGTCAAAGAACTTTAGAAGGGGACTCCAGAGGAGGACGACTTATCTTTTGTGGCAGTTAATTTCTTAAGTGTTTAAATGATTGAAGCAGTGAGTGATACATATTTTAGTTCTGTCCTTCCAGTTAAATATAATTCCTCTTTGGTAACACTTTTTAATAACTTTCATTAATAAATCATTAACAGACATTATTATAATGTTTAACATATCATTAGTTATTATGTATTCACATAGCTAGAAATATGAGATAACATGCTTGTTAATGTTTACTAATGCACCTATTAAGCATTATCTAATGATTAACAGACCATTATTTCATGTACAGTACAGGTCAAAAGTTTGGAAACATTACTATTATTAATGTTTTTGAAAGAAGTTTCTTCTGCTCATCAAGCCTGCATTTATTTGATCAAAAATACAGAAAAAAAAAATTAATATTGTGATATATTATTACAATTTAAAATAATTGTTTTTAAATTTATTTTACTTTAATTTATCATTTATTTCTGTGATGCAAAGCTGAATTTTTTGGATCATTATCACATGATCCTTTAGAAATCATTCTAATATGATGATTCATTATCAAAGTTGGAAACAGTTCTGCTGCTTAATATTTTTTCAGAACATGTGATACTTTTTTAGGATACTTTGATGAATAAAAAGTATATATATATATATAAAAAAAAAGAAGCTATGTTTTTTAAATATAAATATTTTGTAATAACAATATGCACTACTAGTCAGTAATTTGGGGTCAGGAATTTTTTTTTCTTTCTTTTTTTTTTAAATAAAATCAATACTTTTATTCAGCAAGGATGTGTTAAATTGATAAAAAGTGAAAGGTTCTTTTTAACCTTTTATTCATCAAATATATTAGACAGCAGAACTGTTTCCAACACTCATAATAAATCAGAATATTAGAATGATTTCTAAATGATCATGTGATAGACTGGATGTTACATGTGACACTGAAGGCTGGAGTAATGATGCTGAAAATTCAGCTTTGCATCACAAGAATAAATTATTTTTTTAAAGTATATTCAAATAGAAAACTATTATTTTAAGTTGTAATAATATCTCACAATATTACTGTTTTTTTCTGTATTTTTGATCAAATAAATGCAGGTTTGATGAGCAGAAGAGACTTCTTTCAAAAACATTAAAAATAGTAATGTTTCCAAACTTTTGACCTGTACTGTAAGTTAATATGCTTACAAATGTCATGAAACGTTTAATTCATGTGATCATGCACTTCTTAAAAATCTTCAAATGATTTTAACAGATGTTATGCAATGATTAAAAGCGTGTATGAAGGTACAACACTTGAGGTGTAATGTGGGTAAGGTTAGGGACAGGTTTGGTGGTATGGGTAGGTTTAAGGGTTGGTTAAGGAAGTGTACTGGGGTCAGTTTGATTACTAAGGGAACACTGTTCAAACTTTTTATATTATATTGTTTTGATAAATGAACATGCATTTTCTTGAAAAAAAGATTTGTTTTCTCCTGTTGATGTATGATTCAAGGAATATCCTGATTAATGATATACAGTTTTTTTTTTTTTTTTTTTTTTTGTTGTTAGTTTTGTCAGCACAGGTCACATTATTCTCAGGAGGAAGCACATGTGCAGGCGGTAAATGACAACAACGCATGCACGATGTTTCAGATGGTATGGCAAGTGTAAACACATGAATAGGATATGAGTCACAATTAAAAGCATGTGTAAACGGACAGCCAAAAAAATCGGATATAGGCAACAAATCAGAATTGGGCATCAAGATCTGCAGTGTAAACGAGGTCTTAGTGAAGGTGGGATAGGAGGAATCGCGTTGATAGAAGTGCTCTCTCTCACACACGCTCCACTTCTTCAGTTCTCATACAGCACTCGATCAGTTCTCAGAGCTCAAATACACACACAGCAGTCCAAATGTCTATCGTGTAGAGTATCGCACGTAAATACAGTTGGTTATGGATTAAGTGAACGTAAACAGGTGGGTAAAAACTGAACGTTTGTCAGAATTACATGCATACCTTCTGTTTTCAAAGGGACAGTGTTCCTAATTAAGTACCTATCCGTCTGTTTACCCTGCCTTACCAAGCGTTTGTTTCATTGTCTAGTTCTCCTGTGTATGACCTGTTTTCCTGTTTCTCTTGACTACTCTTTTGGATTACACTTTTGCCTGTTTGCCTTTTCGGACTGCCTCCTTGTGTATGACTTCACAGCTTGCCTTTGCTGACACTGAGTTTGGATTTGTGGAACTGTTTAATAAACCCTGCATATGGATTCTACTTTGTCTTCTGCCTCAACTCCATTACACTCATTAATGTCATTAATGTTATAACAAACAAAATATGTTAAATGAATGTATACTTGTTAAGTAAACCTACTGTGTCTGAAAAATTTGTTTAATTTGTATCTCTACCAAAAAATGAAAATTGTCGTCATTTATTCCAATTTTTCCAAATTCAATTCTTGATTCAGATTTCTCATAAGCTTAACTGATTGGGTCTAAAGATAGAAGAATTAATGACTATTTTTGTTTGAAGACTACATATAAAATGGCTACCAAAATAAATGTTGGTAGCTGCAGTTTGACTAAAAGTAATGACTAAAAGTTAACAAGAATGCAATGACTTTTCGTTGAGTATTAATGGATATTTACTATGAAAGACTCAAATGACTAAAATGTGACTAAGACTATTAAACATTTTCGTCTCAACATAAAAACTAAGACTAAATCAAGAATGCCTGTCAGAATTATCACTGGTAAGAATCTAAATCCTTCTGTGGGTCGAATAGAACGCATCATGTCCAGACAGCAGAAGTGACTGAATGGAGTCTGTTCAGTTTGATTGACAGGGATAATATTGACAGGAATAAAATTATTTTTGTTTTCTTTGCTCACAAAAAGTATTCTCATAGCTTCACAAAACTGAAGTGAACCACTGATGTCACATGGACTGTTTTATTGATGTCCTTACTGTGTTTCTGGACCTGGGAATGTTTCAGTTGTGTTGCTGTCTATGGAGGGTCAGAGAGATCTCAGATTTCATCAGAAACATCTTAATTTGTGTTTGAAGATGAACAAAGGTCTTACGGGTTTGGAACAACATGAGGGTGAGTAATTAATGACTGAATTTTAATTTTGGGGTGAACTAACCCTTTAAACTGGCTACATTGCTATTTGTTCTAGTTTTTCCTTTATTGTATGTAGATGTGTACAACTCAAGTGAAATAATGTGCTTGTTAGTTTTTATGATTAAAAGTATTAATCATTACCTTATAATTAAAATTTCTTGCAAATTAAAATGCTTACAAATGTTATTCAACTTTTAATTCATATAATCATGCACATCTTGAAAATCTACAAATGATTTAACCAGATGTTACACAATGATTAAAAGCTTGTGTTAATGCACAACACTTGTTCTGTTATTGAGGTGTGATACGGATAGAGTTAGGCTCAGGTTTAAGGGTTGGTAAGAGGTCAGCAGTGTACAGGGGTCAATTTGATTAGTATAAGGCAACGCGATTCAATCTGTTTATATTGCATTGTTTTGATAAATGAAAAATGAAGTATATTCTTGAATTTTTTTTCCCTCCTGTTGATGTATGATTCAAGGAATATTCTGTTAAACAATTCACAATAGTATACTAATATTAGTGTTGAGGTGATAAAAACATGCTTTGCACCCAACTTACAGTGTTTGTTATGTCTTTACCAAACATTAATCTAAACTTAACTAACCACACTTTGCACAAACATTGTTACAGTAGATAAAGTCCAGTGCCAATAGAGAAAAAAATTAATAAAAAAATTGTATGTTTATAAACATTTACAAATAATGATTAAACTCAACTTAGATTGGGTACTGCAAAAATCTTGAACAAATGATTAATAAATGATTTTTAAAGATGTTAAAATAGGTTGAATTCTGCTCATTAAGAACACTTTTTGTCACAAAAATGACTGTTCATAAAGGTAATAATGATTAGTAAATGTTTATAAACATTTACAATTGATGAATAGTTTCCACTTTAGATTGGTTTACTGGCACTGCAAAAACATTAATAAATAATTAATAAATCATTTAAGATGTGCAAATAGGAAGTGTACACAACAAACAAAGACCAAATATATGAACTTTACAGACTGATAATGAGTTAATGAATATATTAACATGAATAATTTGTGAAGTGCTTAAAAGTTTAATTAAGCTATATTTTCACAATATTTGTAAATGTAATAAAGAGCATTAGCTAATATGTGAACTGAAGTTTAATGACATTTGTAAGCTTTCAAATGTACATTAACAAGTAATCTTGTAATTGTTGTATAATTTCAATTTAAATCATTTGTAGATTTTTAAAACGCATTTAAAGTTTCATGACATTTGTAAACATTAACTTATGATCCGCTAAGCATTATATAATGTTTGTTAATGATTTATCACTGAAGCTTTTAATATTTGTAAATCATTTGTCAAAATATTTTGAAGATTTTTTATTTTTTTATTTTTTATTTTTTATGCATGATCATATGAATTGAAAGTTTGATGACATTTGTAAGCATTTCAATTTACATTAAATAATGATCTGTTAATCATTTGGTAATGTTTAATAAGTTAATTAGTTAACATTTACAAGCACATTATCTCATATTTCTATATGTGAATATATATTAAGTAATGTTTAGCTAAACATTATATAATGTTTGTTAATTATTTATTAACGAAAGTTATTATAAAGTGTTACCACTGTAATTAAACATACACACGCGCATGTGCGCACACACATTTCTTCATTCTTTAAATGTTTTGGGTTGATTCTGGGGTGGATATTTTGATTTAACTCTTCAAGTACTTCAACAACATTTCAACTGAACTGAGATCTGGACTCTGACCGTCATTAAAACCCTTCATTTCATTCTTCTCAATCATTCCTCTTGAATGATAAATGTCATTATCCTGTTGAAATTTCCATTTAAGTTTCAGCAAACTGCTCAACCTTTGACTTTTCTGTCTAGAGCACATTGTTCCAGACATTTAGTCCTCATGCAGATCAGACTAGAGCAGATGAATCTGATATTCAAATCTTAATGTAGGTAAATAAATAAATACAGTTCATTTAAATGTCTGTATGTCATAATTTCTGGAAAATGTGTTACTTGAAGTCATTGTGTTGTTTGTGATCCTCTCATCAGCAGCTGCAGTGTCTCTCAGCTGTATCAGTGCAGTCACTGTGACTCTGACTGACGGAGGTTTTTGTACGACTCTTTATCACTGTGTGAACACAACACTACTAGAACAGTGTACACTCTGACAGTAATAATCTCCTGTATCTTCAGTCTGGACTCCACTGATGGTGAGAGTGAAATCACTGTTAGATCCACTGCCACTGAATCTAGATGGAGTTCCAGTGTAACGGTTTGTTGCATCATATATGAGGAGTTTAGGAGCTTCTCCAGGTTTCTTTAAGTACCAGTGTAAGTTATTACTACCACACACACTACTGCTGGTTTTACAGTTTATTCTGACTTCTTGTCCTTGAGCTGCTGTTATTAATGATGGACTCTGAGTTACAGTGTACTGTCCTCTACACTCTGAAAGAAAGAACAATGAAAAATAATTAAAAACTGTAAATGTTTAATATTTTACACTTCAAAGTATGTATAATCTTTGTTAATTTTTATACTACACAAACCTTGAGCAAACAGTGTGAGAGTCCAGATGAGGATGATGATGTTGTTCATTGTTGTTGTTGTGTCTTGTGTGATGATGAAGATTGTGTTCTGTTCTGCTCTCAGTCATGAAGTGTTAAACTCACAGCACTATAAACACTCTCAGAGCACCAGGGGTGTGTCTACGTCGTGGGCAGGGGTTGCACCCCCCCCCCCCTCAGATATGTTGTGATAGGCTTGTTTTTAGTAAATGTCTAACTGTATCTGGCAGTGGCGGATACTCACATGTGTAGACAGCTGCCTAGGGACGCTTTTTTCTCTTCTTTACACTTAATTTTAGGCTGTTTCTATAGCGTGATCTTAATGACAAATGTCGAGAGTGCATAATGTTACGTGATCCATGTAATGCATGAGCACAAATCTCTCCATCGCAAGTGGATTTCCTTCACTCACACAAAACTGGACGTGTGCTTTTAAATATACATTGTTCTTTTATGAATTGGCTCTGCTCTCGCTCAGATATTGTATGTACGCGCAAACGTTGTCCTCACATCATTGAAGACCAGAGGAGTTTTTTTTTTCTAATTCAGGTGAAGAGAAGGTTTTTCTCACTAAATGGAAGCAAGCTGATTATAGTCAGCCTTTATTAATTTTGTTATTTAAAACTTATTTTATTTAAGTGCTTAAATTGTAAACATGCATTTATTATATTATTTTATTTAGTGCATTTGTATTTTGTTGTTTTTGTATATATAGTTATAGTCTACAAATAATCACTGAGGGGAGGTCCACTTACATGATGTGTCGATCTCTATTTCAAAGAAGTATTTTCTCGTCCTGCTTGAGACTCAAATGCAGGAGAACAGCTTCATCATCTCCAGCAGGAGCAGGAATAGGATTAAGATCCATTGCCTTACACTCTTCCCCAATATCAGGACACCTTGGCATTGCACAGACTCTGTTTCACTTCTGCAGTTGCTAAATGTGGTTCCAAAAATTAATACATAAATAAATGTGGAAAATTAAGAAAAATGGTAAATAAATTATATTAGAGTGACATTGAGTTTGAATTAAGGGATATCAAAATCAAGTCCTATACAAAGTGTCTTATCAGTGATGATTATTGTTCCCTGCTTAGCCTTGAATGATTCACTGATTGCTTGATTTTTTTTTTTTTTTCTTGGGAAGTGTTCACTTTTACTGTTCAGTGTTCAATTATAATCTTAATTAAACTGTCAGACTGATCAGTGACAGAATCAACGTCCTCAGCAGTGTTTATTAAAACATCCATGATCAACTGTAACTCATTCTAAAGCACTGAGGCAGGTGTCATTTATTGAAGATGATATCCCACTGTCCTGTGCATTCGATTCTGTGACAGATGTGCTGAAAAAATAAATGCTGTCTGAAAGTTGTTTGTGTAGAAATGTGTACATTTCCAGTGTATTTTGTTCACAGAAATGCATTATTCTCTACTGTTTTTTTTTTCGTGTACAACTTGAAGCCCCGATTAATCGATTTTGAACTTATTTAATTTATTAGTTATTATTATTATTATTATTATTTTACTTTATTTAAGTCTCAAGTCAGTTCAAAAGACTATTTTGTCTTTATGTCTTTGACTTATTTTTGTCTTTTTGAAATTGAAAAGGTCACAGGCCTCATTTACGTCATTCATGATCGGATCCTAAATGACGTAGGATTTCATCCTAAAGTGAGGAAAAATATTGGGATTTACAAAAGACGTGAAATGATGTGAAAACATTCTTGTGTGCAAAAGAGCATTCGTACAAACTTTGGAGTACAGATATACATCAAAATAATCCAACAATGTTTATAAAAATGTAAAGAAGTAAAGGTAACAATATACAATCACAATATTCGTTAATATTAGTATATTCTTTGTGAAAAGTGTTACAGGTATTAATGATTTTCTGAATATAAACACATTTGGATTTTCGGTAACACTGTACAATAAGGTTGTATTAGTTAACATTAGTTAATGCATTAGTTAACATGAACTAACCATGAATAACACCTCTGTTCAGCATTAGTTAATCTTTGTTAACGTTAACTCACACATATATTAATGCATCTATTCAGGTTAACAGCGCAATTAGTTAACATTAGTTAATGCATTAGTTATCATGAACTATGAACAACACCTATGTTCAGCATTAGTTAATATTTGTTAGTTTTAACACACATATAATAATGTATCTATTCACGTTAACATCATTATTATTTAAATTTGTTAAAATTATTAGTTAGCATGAACTAACCATGAAAAACACCCATGTTCAGCATTAGTTAATCTTTGTTAACGTTAACTCACACATATATTAATGCATCTATTGAAGTTAACAACGCAATTTGTTTCACAATATTTAATGCATTAGTTAACATGAACTAACCATGAACAAAACCTCTGTTCAGCATTAGTTAATCTTTAGCGTTAACTCACACATATATTAATGCATCTATTGACGTTAACAACTCAATGAGTTAACAATAGTTAATGCATTAGTTAACATGAACTAACCATGAAAAACACCCATGTTCAGCATTAGTTAATCTTTGTTAACGTTAACTCACACATATATTAATGCATCTATTGACGTTAACAACTCAATGAGTTAACATAAGTTAATGCATTAGTTAACATGAACCACGAACGACACCTATGTTCAGCATAAGTTCATCTTTGTTAGCGTTAACTCACACATATAATAATGCATCTATTCACGTTAACAGCGCAATTAGTTAACAATAGTTAATGCATTAGTTAACATGAACTAACCATGAACAACACAAATGTTCAGCATTAGTTAATCTTTGTTAGCGTTAACTCACACATATATTAATGCATCTATTCATGTTAACAGTGCAATTAGTTAACATTAGTTGATCCATTAGTTAACATGAACTAATGCCTCTAAATAGCCTTAATGTTTTAAGGTTAACTTACTGTACATATTTACATACAGTTTACGTAGCAGTTGACACACTAAGGGTGAATATTTCTAACTTACCATCTTACCCATTAGTTAATGTTAGTTAATGCATTAGTTAACATTAACAATGAACTACGCATATATTCAGCATTAATAAATCTTTCTCCATGTTAACTTATTCATACACTAATGTATTAGTTAATACATTAGTTAACATGAACTAACAATGAACAACTCCACTCTTCAGGATTACTTAATGTTTTGTTAATGTTAACTTACATATTTACTAATGCATCTCTTCACATTAACAGATTAACTAGTTAATGATGTGGTTAATGCATTAGTTAAAATGAACTAAAAATTAACAACACACGTTCAGCATTATTTTATCTTTACACATGTTAACGTATTCATATGCTTCTCTTCACAGATTCTCACACTAATTAAGTTAACAACTTAATTAGTTAACGCTGGTTAATGCATTAGTAACCATGAACTAACAATGAACTATACCTGACCTGTAGACAGCTTTATTTAATAAGCTTTATTTAATTATACTACATACAGTATAAACACACGTTTATTTAGCATCTAACACACACAATGGATAAACAATACTAACTCCCCATTTGGGAATTGATTTGGGCTATTGGTAAACTTGGAAACTATCTAAACATGAACTGATAATGCTTCTCATGTTTTTAGACTGTTTATTAACATGACTTACCATTAATAAAGCATTTACTAAGGGGATTTGTGAACCTTATTGTAAACTGTGCACTAGTCTAACATTAACTAACGTTTAACTAACATTTGTAGACTGTTTATTAACATGACTTAACATTAATAAAGCATTTACTAAGGGGATTTGTGAACATTGTAAAGTGTGCACTAGTCAAACATTAACTAATGTTTAACTAACATTTGTAGACTGTTTATTACCATGACTTAACATTAATAAAGCATTTACTGAGGGGATTTGTGAACATTGTAAAGTGTGCACTAGTCAAACATTAACTAATGTTTAACTAACATTTGTAGACTGTTTACTAACATGACTTAACATTAATAAAGCATTTACTGAGGGGATTTGTGAACATTGTAAAGTGTGCACTAGTCAAACATTAACTAATGTTTAACTAACATTTGTAGACTGTTTATTAACATGACTTAACATTAATAAAGCATTTACTAAGGGGATTTGTGAACCTTATTGTAAAGTGTGCACTAGTCAAACATTAACTAATGTTTAACTAACATTTGTAGACTGTTTACTAACATGACTTAACATTAATAAAGCATTTACTGAGGGGATTTGTGAACCTTATTGTAAAGTGTGCACTAGTTCAACATTAACTAATGTTTAACTAAGATTTTAGACTGTTTATTAACATGACTTAACATTAATAAAGCATTTACTAAGGGGATTGGTGAACCTTATTGTAAAGTGTGGACTAGTTCAACATTAACTAACGTTTAACTAACATTTGTAGACTGTTTATTAACATGATTTAACATTAACATTACCATTACCTAACTATTAACTAACAAAGCAGTCATTATTGATTTTACTGGACCTTAAATGAGTGAAAGCCATTCATGCATCTCTTACATTTTCAGAAACTTTATTAAATATTATATTATAACATAACAGTGGTATAGATTATATACATTTATATTATATAATCAATGCATTAAATAAATAAAGAAACAAACTTAGAGAAGAAGGAGGTGTTTTTCTAACGTTAACTGGAAGTGAGCAACTATGGTCAGGATGGACAAACAGCTGGTAATCACCAGAAGAAGGAGGTGTTTTTCTAACGTTAACTGGAAGTGAGCAACTATGGTCAGGATGGACAAACAGCTGGTAATCACCTCTCCCAAGAGGACCATTTCTATCCCGCTTTCCAAGTCAGTTAATCCACTCCATCAGACGATGTTTTTGTAGGTCCAGTCTGTCCTGTTAGAATGGAACAAATGTGCACGCGCTCAGTAGATCGTCATGTGGAACGAAGTGATTTCCAAAGGAACACGGAAGCATTACTCTCCTCCAGCTCGCGCTGTAATATATAAAGTTCATGTTCACACCGTCTCCACGACTTCGTCCAGAACCCCCCTCTTAACATGAATGTTAATAGTGGTATGCCTTAATCGTGTTAATAAACAGTCTACAAATATTAGTAACACATCCGTTAATGTTGGACTAGTGTAAACTTTACAATAAGTTTCACAAATTAATTCCCTTAATTAACCCTTTGATAGTAGTAAGTCATGTTAATAAACAGTCTATAAACATGAGAAGCATTATCAGTTGATGTTTAGATAGTTTCCAAGTTTACCAGTAGCCCAAATCAGTGTCCAAATGGGGAGTTAGTATTGTTTATGCATTGTGTGTTAGCTGCTAAATAATTGTATGTGTACATACTGTATTATAATTAAATAAAGCTTATTAAATAAAGCTATCGACAAGCTAGTTCATTGTTAGTTCATGTTAACTAATACATGAACTAATGCATTAGTATACGAATAATTAAACACGAGCAAAGATTAAGTAATGCTGAACAGATGCGTTGTTCATTTTTAGTTCATTTTAACTAATGATTTAACCACATCATTAACTAGTTAATCTGTTAATGTGAAGAGATGCATTAGTAAATGTGTAAGTTAACATTAAAAAAAAAAAAAAAAAAATTTTTATTTTTCCTGTAGAGTGGAGTTGTTCATTGTTAGTTCATGTTAACTAATGTATTAACTAATACATTAGTATATGAATAAGTTAACATGAACAAAGATTAATTAATGTTGAACAGATGCGTTGTTCATTGTTAGTTAATGTTAACTAATGCATTAACTAACGTTAACTAATACAACCTTATTGTAAAGTGTTACCGGATTTTCTTGTTCATGGTGATGAGTGGTGTACTTCTGAGCCATAAAGAGATATTTGAGGCCGTTCTGTAAGTTGATGCATTTGTTCACATTGTGCTTGAATTTAAGATGAACTGAGATTTATAAAGAATAATGCATTTAGTAACCCTTTTGTGTGTATGGTTGGTTTTATAAATTGTTTGCAGGGACATGTCAGAAATGATATGCACATCTTTATAAATGAGGCCCCAGAACTCAAGCTCATATTTTTATATAAAATATGAGCTTGAGTTCTGGGGCCTCATTTATAAAGATGTATATATCATTTCTGAACAACAACCTGAAAACACCTGCAGCACGGTGTACATTTTAGGACATCCACAGACCTCAGTCATTAAATGAAAAGACGTCATGCCTCAGACTAAAAGGCTTCAGTCATTGGACAAAACGGCATCGCGCCTCGGACTGAAAAGCTTCAGGTCATAGGAAAAAGGAGGTCAGGGGTCAGGTCTCATACAATTAGGCATCAGACGAAACAGACTCAGACAAAAAGGCATCAGACGAAATGGACTCAGGCAAAAAGGCATAAGACGAAACAGACTTAAACAAAAAGGCATGAGACAAAAAGGCATCAGACGAAACAGACTCAGAAAAAAAAAGCATAAGACGAAATGGACTCAGACAAAAAGGCATAAGACGAAATGGACTCAGACATCAGACGAAACAGACTCAGACAAAAAGGCATAAGACGAAACGGACTCAGACAAAAAGACATAAGATGAAACGGACTTAAACAAAAAGGCATCAGACAAAAAGGCATCAGACAAAACAGACTCAGACAAAAAGGCATAAGACGAAACAGACTCGGACAAAAAGGCATAAGACGAAATGGACTCAGACAAAAAGGCATAAGACGAAATGGACTCAGACATCAGACGAAACAGACTCAGACAAAAAGGCATAAGACGAAACGGACTCAGACAAAAAGGCATCAGACGAAACGGACTCGGACAAAAAGGCATCAGACCAAACGGACTCAGACAAAAAGGCATCAGACCAAACGGAATCAGACAAAAAGGCATAAGACGAAACGGACTCAGACAAAAAGGCTTAAGACGAAACGGACTCAGACAAAAAGGCTTAAGACGAAACGGACTCAGACAAAAAGGCATCAGACCAAACGGACTCAGACAAAAAGGCATCAGACCAAACGGAATCAGACAAAAAGGCATAAGACGAAACGGACTCAGACAAAAAGGCATAAGACGAAACGGACTCAGACAAAAAGGCTTAAGACGAAACGGACTCAGACAAAAAGGCATCAGACCAAACGGACTCAGACAAAAAGGCATCAGACCAAACGGACTCAGACAAAAAGGCATCAGACCAAACGGACTCAGACAAAAAGGCATCAGACGAAACGGACTCAGACAAAAAGGCATAAGACGAAACGGACTCAGACAAAAAGGCATAAGAAGAAACGGACTCAGACAAAAAGGCATAAGACGAAACGGACTCAGACAAAAAGGCATCAGACCAAACGGACTCAGACAAAAAGGCATCAGACCAAACGGACTCAGACAAAAAGGCATCAGACCAAACGGACTCAGACAAAAAGGCATCAGACCAAACGGACTCAGACAAAAAGGCATAAGACGAAACGGATTCAGACAAAAAGGCATCAGACGAAACGGACTCAGACAAAAAGGCATAAGACGAAACGGACTCAGACAAAAAGGCATAAGAAGAAACGGACTCAGACAAAAAGGCATAAGACGAAACGGACTCAGACAAAAAGGCATCAGACGAAACGGACTCAGACAAAAAGGCATCAGACCAAACGGACTCAGACAAAAAGGCATCAGACCAAACGGACTCAGACAAAAAGGCATCAGACGAAACGGACTCAGACAAAAAGGCATAAGATGAAATGGACTCAGACAAAAAGGCATCATACGAAACAGACTCGGACAAAAAGGCATCAGACGAAACAGACTCAGACAAAAAGGCATAAGACGGAATGGACTCAGACAAAAAGGCATCAGACCAAACAGACTCAGACAAAAAGGCATCAGACGAAACAGGCTCAGACAAAAAGGCATAAGACGAAACGGACTAAGACAAAAAGGCATAAGACGAAATGGACTCAGACAAAACGGCATCATACGAAACAGACTCGGACAAAAAGGCATCAGACGAAATGGACTCAGACAAAAAGGCTTTGGAGGAAACGGACTCAGGTGGAGTATCGTGTTGCCCCGCCCCAGGTGACGTCACACGCACGCGGTTCAGAAGAAGTGGTGTAGAGTCTTGTGTGGATGTTTAAAAAGTTAGTTTGCCATATTGCAAATAACAAGCCTTTTATTTTGGCAAAGTGTAGTAAAATTACCCTTATGAAAAATAACCATGATTTTACTAGCAAAAACAAACAAACAAACAAACAAACAAAAAAACACATGGTTGATATAGTTAAATCATGGTATCCACAGATTAACCATGGTTTTGCTATAGTGACGGATACTATACTAACCACTCTGGTTATACAAATGGTAATCATTACACTAAAAAAAAACTGTTACTACACTTTTACTATAATAAAACCATGGTCACTTTACATCAAGGTAAAGCAAATTCTTTCGAGCTATTAGATTGAAATCTTAGTCTAATTATAATATACCTGTATGTGTCTAACACTAGTTGTTGAATTAAATGATTTTGTAAAAACAATGGTTCTGTCTTATAACTAAATATATATTTGTTTGTTTCAGTCAATCAAGTTATCGCTGACATTTTCGGGTAAGCGTGGCTATGGTGAGCAGGACCATTATCACCTGGGCTAATTACCCGGGTTCAGTACCCATTTAGATGTCCAGGCAACAAATAAGCTCCTCCATGCCAGAGAATTACCGTTTGTTCAATCCAAACCTGCATGTCATCATGGACTGCACAGAAATCCGCTGTAAGAGCCCTACATCGCTGATACTCCACTCTGAGATCTTCTCCAGTTACAAGAGCACTACCACATTCAAAGGTCTGGTTAGGGTAGCTCCATGTGGTGCAGTGACTTTTATCTCTTAGCTTTACACCGGTTCAATCTCTGACAAAGAAATCACTAAGAAATAATTTTGGACCTGCTTGAGCCTGGAGAGGTGGTCATGGCAGACAAGGGGTTCACTATTGAAGATATGCTCTCCAGTGTTGGTGCTAGACTGATCATTCCACCTTTCAAGTGTGCCAAGCAGTTCAGCAAACAGGACTGTGAAAAAACACAGGCCATTGCACACCTCAGAATTCTGGTGGAAAGGGTGATTAGAAGGGTCAAGGAAAACCACATATGGGATTCTATTGTGCCACTCACCTTGTCAGGAAGTATTAATCAGATCTGGCATAATTGCTGTTTTATGGTTAATTATCAGGGACCAATGTTTCTTGAGCAGTGAATGTATATTAGTATATTAGATTTTTTTGAATGACTGTGATTATTACAATAGTAGTGTTTTAGTGTTAACTTTTGTTAGTAGTTTTTTTTTAAATACTTTTTTTGTTACTTTTTCAGTTAGTGTAACACACGGACTCAGGAACAGAAGGTTATTGATAGTAAAGTTTATTAAAACAGGTGTATATGCAAGCAGGAAGTAATGCAGGTTAGTATATCCATACGAGGCGTTGAATATGGTAGCGATGGCTGGAATCGATACTGGTATTTTTCTTACAGACAGTGGGGTGACCAGGATTGATGAATCGTTGCACACACCTCGGGAGAGACGTAGGAGAGGAGGACTTGGAAGAGGGATCGCTGGAGGAACACAGGAGGAACGCTGGAGGAACTCTGGAGGAACACAGGAGTCTAGGAGCTCCGCACTGACAAAGAGGTAGGTAGAGAAGTAAGTTAGAGGAGTCAATGCAGGTAACACAGAATATTCCGCTATGAAGCTACGAGATCGGACCATGGTGAAGACTGAGGTATGTGCTTATATGTGGTGGGGAGTTGATGACTGAATGTGAACATGTGCTGGTGATTAATACTTCAGTGAGGAAGTGCGCTGTGGGTGATGAGCCAGACCGTCTTGTGACAGTTAAGGCTGCATTTACACTGCAGGTCTTGATGCCCAAATCCGATTTTCTGACTATATCCGATTTTTTTCACGACCCGCTTACATCATCTTTTAAAAGTGACCTGTATCCGATTTTTGCATTTACACTATACACTGCTGAAACTACCATTCGTAGACGTTCTAACCCAGAAAAGGAAAATAGCACGAAATACAATGTATGCAGATGCAAATAAAATTATACAGTGTTTTGCTTTCCACAATATTTTGACTTAAAAGACATGAAACCTCCGCATTGCTCCAACTGTGTGTATCCTTCGTCCTCCATCGCGCCAATAATAAGTCATGTGATCTCAGTTGGTGGTGTCCACTTGAGTTGACGTCACTTTTTTAATGACGTACGACTCGCATTTACTGGGGAATATCCGATTTGTCTGCTTACATGGCACACGCAAATGCACGTATCCGATTCATATCCGATTTATTACCACATATGAATGAGGCCTGAATCTGATCTGGGAAAATCGGAATCTATGCGTTTTTTTTTTCCTGCTTACACGTTCACCGGTCATATCCGATCTGTGCCACATGAGAGGAAAAAATCGGAATTGGGTCACTTGAACCATGCAGTGTAAATGGGGCCTTAGTTGCAGTGCATACCAACATTTAACTTACCATCATTAAATGTGTTTTTACTTTTTTTTTTTTACTTTTTATTGTAAAGAAAATTTTATGTTATGCATATTGAAATTATTTATATAAAATTTCCCTGAAAATAATTTGACAGACACAATGAAATAGTTGACAATGAAAAATTGGTATGTACATATTAACATCTAATTATTAGCAAGTACTATATATTTAATGTCATAAGTTGTATCTAATATGTTACAAAAGATCAACTACAAAATATGCTACATACTGCTCAACTACATAAAGTATATACTTACTATTAATGTAAAAATAAATCTTAAGTTCATACTATACTATGAACAGAATCTGTCCATTCATACCACTGAAAGATACACATCCATGAAAATATTATAATAGTACATGTCTAGCTTGTCTTTCATTGATGCTATGAAGGCATCCTCTCACCAGATCCTCTGTATTATGAAATCTGATTTTGTGTCACTCACAAAGTCACACCAATGTAGACCAGGCACTGCAAGCTGACCTTGTACCTGCCAGTAGTACTTATGGGTCTCTTTAAGTTTGGCTAGTCCTCTTTGAATTTTCATTAATGGAACCTGAGCAATGTTTTCAGCAGATGTGCTTTTTACCTCCACTAGTCCAAATTGGAATGTTTCAGATGGATCGTGCACTTGTCCATCTGGACTAGCTCCCAGATGTGGTGCTTCTAGGTTGATAATAAAGCCACATTGTATATGGCTCAAGTTCAAGGCCACATTTCATAGCACTTGTCTGCCTTGTGCCCTTAATGATTCTTGCGGCCAATGACTGACTAGCTGAATCCCCAACCATATGACAAACCTCCCGGAACCTGCTCGCAGTAACCCTTGATTGCCGAATTTGTCCCCAAGCAGTGCATTTTGACTGTAGTCTTGTGGCCTCTTCAATCTGGCAAGCTGAACTATGGGTAACCTTTATAGAATCCAGATGAAGTGCTTGATGGTGTGTGGGCACAAATTTAAAATTACAGCCAAACTGATAACCAAGCACAGGTAGTGTTGGAAAATTAACATCAGGAACACCTGCAGCAAAAGTGACGTGACATACAGCCAAGTATGGTGACCCATACTCAGAATTCGTGCTCTGCATTTAACCCATCCAAAATGCACACACACAGCAGCACACAGCAGTGAACACACACACACCGTGAACACACCCGGAGCAGTGGGCAGCCATTTATGCTGCAGCGCCCGGGGAGAAGTTGGGGGTTCGGTGCCTTGCTCAAGGGCACCTCAGTCGTGGTATTGCCGGCCTGAGACTCGAACCCACAACCTTAGGGTTAGGAGTCAAACTCTCTAACCTCTAGGCCTCAACTTCCCCAACTATAGGGGGACAATGGTATGAAAGTGGACTGCCATGAGGTGCAGGACCGAATTGTGAGGGGACCAACTCTATTTTTGACATACCTTCAAGTATGTGTGCCAGCAAAGGCTTGGAATTAATCTGACTTAGTTTTGCACCAGAAGCCAAGACATCAGCATCTGGAAGGGGACCTAAAGAAATGAACACAAATTATCAGTCATGAAGACATTAAGCTGTAGCTGTGCAAGTTGTGAATTACCTGTGTAAGTCTTCAATTACCTGTGCAAGTTCACTCACTGCCTCTGGATGTACTCCCTTAATATAAAACAAATACAGTAATAGTTAAAAAAAAAAAATACTGATTTTGGGTGATTTTCATTTATTTGTTACTTAATCTGCATTCTTGTTCATTTATAGTCTATGATGTTTTAATGTTTACATATACTTTCTTTGAGTTAATAGTGTTCTTACCAAGTGCAGAAAAGAAAAATACATGTCTGTGCTCTTGGACGATGATGTCCATCTCTGTGGCTCACTTGATTTTATTAATCTTCTTAGATGCCTTTCACAGCAAGATAAAAGCATAAGATGCTGTAAACATTTTTTTTTTCATTTGTATAAGGATATATTGTTACATCAGTGAAGCAGTACATTATCGATTAAACTTAACAGTAACACTTTCTATGAAGCCCGTATTTAAAACATATTATAAGAGTATTCTTATGGCATTATAATGAACGCATAATGTATTATGAAAAACTTTATAATATGTTGTATCATCTCATGAGCAATCATAACAACATATTTAATGTGTTATAATATTTACTTATTTGTGGTTATAGCATTTAAGATTATGATTTATAATACACAATGAATATAATGCATCCACTTAACTTACAATGGATTATGTTTCCCACATGTAAGGAGTTAAATGATTTCTTTATGAAATTAATTCTTTGTGAAGCCAGACTTTCAGGAACTCTCGCAATGCAAATGCAGGTGCACCAAAACAATGGGCTTTGATCTCCTTGTGGAGCCAAACAAACAGATAGGAAGATCTGGAAGAAAGACCATTTGCTCTTTGGTACCTTCACCCATCCTTCCCCCCAGGGCACATGGTCCAGGCAACTAAAAGTTGTTACGCTCACATAAAACATTTACTATAGCTTCAGGATTCATGATTGTAAACTTTTCATGTTTGGTATCATTTTAAAGTCTTTGTGCGATTGGTAAATTGGTCTCAATTTCACAGTAGTCACTTGTATTATAAGAGAGATTGAAAACTTTTGTAGAATTGTGTTCTGCTGAGGAGGGGGTGTGTCCCCCTTTAGGGGTCTTTGAGATAGTTTATCTCCAGCCAGGTGTGACCCTGATGTGATCACTGGAACCTAAAGAACCAAAAGGTCTTTTATGTTTTTACAACTGATTTGAAGATTTCTTTGTTGTCTGGTCTGAGTATTTAAGGGAAGTGACAAAACACTACTGGGCGATTCTGTTGCCAGAAAGCCCGTAGTGTGGAGTGTATTTCATATGCTCCATGCTATGTATCTTCCTGAAGTCAGGTATACTATTATTTATTCAAAAATGTAATTGTGTTCAACACATTGTGCCTACAGAGCACACTGTATAGTTGTTTGTGCTACTACATGTACACATTGGCTAGTTAAGTTTATTCTCTAAAACACCTGAGTGCTTTGCTATGCATTTTAGACCATGTGTCTTAAATTAGGATATCTGTTACATGTGTGACTATGTTAAATTTGTGTGCCTCCTGCATGGATCACTTGGCCGTTCCCAATATGGCTACAGTGTCTTTGTGCAGGAGCAAAGTTGCAACACAACTACAATGTGATTCACAATTACTCTATCCTTTCTAAATTGGCTTCTAATTATTTTCATTATGTAATTGGCATGATACAATTTTACCTGACTGATAATAAATTGTTATATTTGATTTATTCTGCATTATTCTTAATTCATTATTACTAGTAGATTAAAGCGAAGGTATTACCTCAAATCTGTGTTCAGGATTGTTCATACGAAAGGTTTAATAGATGGAGCATGGGACACATCAATTGATGGAGCATGGGGCATGCACATCAATTTTTGTATGAGTAAGCAGGGCGCGACCGACTTAAAGGTAGATATTTACCCTGCATTCAATGTTTAAGATCAGACTGACGAGTTTGTGTCCAGGAAGAGCATTCAATCGGCCGAAATGTTACTTCTAAAGTGATACCGGGTCTGCAGTGAACAAATAATTGAAAGTATGGGATTTTCAGAATACTCAAATATCTAAATTAATAAACAATCGATATCTGTGATCAGCTTTTGATAGAAATATTGCCCAAATTTAATGATCACGTGAAATTGGAGTCAGATTAAACATGGAGCTAGACTAAAATTCAAACTAAATCCTGATAAATTCAGAAGCGCAAATAAAAAACCGAATACGCATTAAACCTTTGACCAGGCCCCTGGATTACGCTTTTTGCGCTGGCGGGTGGATCCTTACACACAGATATAATATATGTCTCATATCTTGGCATTGTTGACTTGTTACTTTACTTAAAGCAGACAAATACCGCTTATAAATAACAACAACAATAATAATGAAAATAAAAATAATATTTTTCCTTAAACAGCCATAAGATCAGATATCTGATCAGATGAATGTGTAATATGGCACATTTGATTTCAGCTATATTAACTGTAATATTAATAAGATGGTAAGATACTGTACAGATCTTAAATAATGTCAAGATGTAAGATTTATAATCCATTATAAATTACGTGGATTTAACATGTTGTTTATTGCATGTTATAAATAATCATGTTCATAAAATTATAACCACAAATAGGTAAGTTTTATAATGTATTATAGTTGTTGTTGTGATTATTTATGAGATGAAACAACATTTTGGGTTGTTGTTATATATATATATATATATATATATATATATATATATATATATATATATATATATATATAATGCATTGTGGTTTTATTATAGTAAAGGTGTAGTAACATGCTTTTTTTTTAGTGTAATGATTACCATTTGTATAACCAGAGTTTTACAACAAACACCATGGTTAAACTATGGTTAGTATAGCAAGGTTAATCTGTGGATACCATGATTTAACTATATCAACTATGTGTTTTTTTTTTTTTTTTTGGGGGGGGGGGGGTAGTAAAATCATGGTTATTTTTTGTAAGGGTAATTTTACTACACTTTGCCAAAATAAAAGCTCGTTAGTTGCAATGTGGCTTACTAACTTTTTAAACGTGCACATAAGACTCTCCAAATGCATGTTCTCTTCCGTATATAACTTAATGAGTGTAACATTTGAATAAAACTGTTAAAATAGAATATATCAGAAGCTGCTTACCTCCTTTTGCCATCAATCAACCGTTATATACCACTTCCTCTGAACCGCGTGAGTGTGACGTCACCTGGGGCAGGGCACCGCGATACTCCACCTGAGTCCGTTTCGTCTGATGCCTTTTTGTCTGAGTCCGTTTCGTCTGATGCCTTTTTGTCTGAGTCCGTTGTGTCTGATGCCTTTTTGTCTGAGTCCGTTTCATCTGATGCCTAATTGTATGAGACCTGACACCTGACGTCGTTTTACCTGAGACCTGAAGCTTTTCAGTCCGAGGCGCGATGTCGTTTTGTCCAATGACTGAAGTCTGAGGCATGGCGCCTTTTCATTTAATGACTGAGGATGTCCTAAAATGTACACCGTACACAAGGTCTAAAGTGTGGCCTTTGTCATGTGTAGGACAGTGCACAAGTTGGTTTAATTCAAAGCACTCCAATATGGACAAAAAGTATTTTGTTATTGTGGAGTCTTTTATATCCATATGGATGTTGAAATCCTCCAGGAGAAGAATTCTCTCAAGTCTGAGGCAGAGAAAAGACAACATATCTGAAAATTCAGATAAAAAGTCTTTATTTGTCTTAGGAGGCCTGTAGCCACTGCAGTAGAGAGGGGCGCAGAAACACTCAAAGCAAGACATTCAAATGAGTCAGATTTGGGGACAGCCACGGGACACATGTTGAACTGTTGATTGTACAACACAATGATACCCCCATCTCTACCAGAAGAACACGGGAGATCAAATAATTCATAGCCAGCAGGAGTCAGTTCATTAAAAAAAAGACCATCAGATTCTTTGTGCCATGTTTCAGTTAAACAGACAAGGTCCAGCTTTTGTTCTAAAATAATGTCAGATAAAATAACAGCTTTGTTGTTGACAGAGCGCGCATTAAACAGTGCTGATTTCAGCAGACATGAGAGAGCAGATTAATCTGATGCAACCTCCACACGCTTGAGTGCTGATAAGTTATTAAAATGAACCCCTGTAGGTCTAAACAGCAGTCTATCGGGTTTGCACAGAAATGTCAGATAAGTGACAGGTTTAGATGTAAAAAACTATGCCTTGAAGAGCGATTTATGTAACGCTTAGGTTGTAGTATTCCAACACGACTGCAGAGAGCACGTATGTCATTCGCCATATCTAAATTTCCGTTCAGGTCCAACAACTGGCAAGCAGTGTACCTGAGAGACATTCGAGGAGGGGCCAAACCAACAGCAGCCTCACAGTGGTGTAAGCGGTGTACGTCCTGGGCCAGGCAACAGAAGAGTAAATTCCAACAAACAGCACTCAGAGATAAAAGCAGTAGTCCAGCATGTGAAGCATGATTCCACATCACGGTAGAATAAAAAGACATAGATAGTCTTCACTGGCTCATAGCCAAAGAAACAACTAAAATAAACGGGAGAGAGGAGCGGCAGCCAAACGTGCCAGCGTGCCCTTCAACCGGAAGTCCGAGGGGACCTGTGAAAGGGAAAAAATAATTATATAAAATTAACCAATGATTATTGGTTTTGCATCAGTGGTTGAATATATGTATTATAATTTGCATACACATTAGAATTGTTAGAATTCTTAGAATGAAAAAATCATTGTTGACATTTTTATTTTATTTTTTATAATACATTAGAATATATACATATATACATAGAATTATACATTGTAAGAATACACTTAGACACTTAGAACACACAATAACATATGGCACATATAGCTATAATCAGGGGTGGACATAAGTTTTTCAGCCTGGTTCTCATATGAGAACCTGTAGATTTGGTTTGGTCCTCGCACTGCACATACTGTAGTGTGACCCAACAAATATAACTATAAAAATACTAATTAATAATAGTGACAATATTATTGCACATTATTATTTTTTTTTAATAAAATAATAAACTAAATAATAAAGTGTGACTTAAAAGTAAAATGCTATAATTATTATTATTATTATTATTATTATTATTATTATTATTATTTTAATTTGAACTTTCATCATTTTCAAACTGAAAATCAGCAAGCTTTTATTTGAGTTGCCAGCAGTATGCGCTTCCGGGTTTAGCGCTGCCGACTGTAGAGCTTCAGTGAATGAATGTCACAGTTTTGCTTTGAAAATGGTAGTCTAGATTTGTGCTTTCAGTTTGAATAGAAATCTTGTACAGTACAGTTTGTTGATCTAAAATAGTAATTGTGCATTAACAACTGTCAACCATGTCGATATGCAAACGCGCGCTCTGAACTTATGTACACAGCGCATTTCTTATTTTGGTCGCGCATGCGGACCTGCGGACCACTTATGTGCTTACCCTGGCTATAATGTAATTTTGCAGTAGTGAATTAATGTGATATATTATGTGACAAACGCTCCAACATCATCCCCATCCCAAAAAAATCCAAAATTACAGGACTAAATGACTACAGGCCTGTAGCTCTAACGTCTATGGTCATGAAGTCATTTGAAAAACTGGTGCTGGCCCACCTGAAGGACATTACTGGACCCTTACTGGATCCTCTTCAGTTTGCCTACAGAGCAAACAGGTCTGTGGACGATGCAGTAAACATTGGACTGCATTATGTTCTGCAACACCTAGACAGACCAGGGACTTATGTGAGGATTCTGTTTGTGGACTTCAGCTCGGCCTTCAACACTATCATCCCAAACCTTCTCCTGCTCAAACTAACTCAGCTCTCCGTGCCCACCTCCGTCTGTCAGTGGATCAACAGCTTCCTGACAGACAGGCAGCAGCTAGTGAGGCTGGGAAAATACACATCCAGCACCTGTACAATCAGCACCGGAGCACCTCAGGGCTGCCTTCTCTCCCCACTGCTCTTCTCCCTGTACACTAACGATTGCACATCTAATGACCTGAAGTTTGTAGATGACACCACACTCATCGGCCTCATTCAGGACGGTGACGAGTCTGCTTACAGACAGGAGGTTAAAGAGCTGGCTGTCTGGTGCACTCTCAACAACCTGGAGCTTAACACACTCAAAACTGTGGAGATGATCGTGGACTTCAGAAGAAACCCCCCTGCTCTCCCCCCACTCACCATCATGAACAGCACTGTGACTGCAGTGGAGTCATTCAGGTTCCTAGGCACCACTATCTCTCAGGACCTGAAGCGGGACATTCACATTGACTCCATTGTGAAAAAGGCCCAGCAGAGGTTGTACTTCCTTTGCCAGCTAAGTAAGTTCAACCTGCCACAGGAGCTGCTGAAATAGTTCTACTCCACCATCATTGAATCCATCCTCTGCACTTCAGTAACTGTCTGGTTCAGCTCAGCTTCTAAATCTGACCTCAGAAGACTACAGAGGGTAGTACGGACTGCTGAGAGAATCATCGGTACAACTCTCCCTTCTATTCAAGAACTGTACTTATCCAGAGTGAGCAAAAGGGCTGGCAAAATCACTCTGGACCCCT
The DNA here is from genome assembly GCF_018340385.1 of Cyprinus carpio. Classification (NCBI taxonomy): domain Eukaryota; kingdom Metazoa; phylum Chordata; class Actinopteri; order Cypriniformes; family Cyprinidae; genus Cyprinus; species Cyprinus carpio. The sequence goes on along the minus strand of NW_024879272.1, from coordinate 1,024,486 downwards.
CACATCTAGCACACTTCCTCTTTGAACTGTTGCCATCTGGTTGACGCTACAGAGCTCTGAGCACCAGAACGACCAGACACAGGAACAGTTTCTTCCCTCAGGCAATCCATCTAATGAACACTTGATAATAACTGTGGGACACACTACACTATTTATACACACATACACTTATTTATCTAACACACATACTTAGTCTACACTTCAAATTTGCACATAATATACCTGTACATACAAAACTGCCTATTGTAATATATGGACCCAGCGAGCAGCAACCCCTTTCAGGCAGCGGTTGAACTCCAGGGTGCGATGCTGGGTCGACATCAGGAGGAGCTCTCTGCTGCAAGACAGGCCGTCGAGTCCCTGTCCTCTCAGGTATCGGACCTCTCCACCCGTTTTCGTCTTCTGTGTCCTGAAGCACCCGTTCCCCAGGATCAACTTGAGAGGCCGGAACCGCGGATAAACAACCCTCCGTGCTACTCCGGTGAGCCCACTCAATGTCGCGCCTTCCTGACGCAATGTGAAGTTGTCTTCTCTCTGCAGCCCTCAACCTACGCTACTGATCGAGCTCGAGTCGCCTTTGTCATTTCACTCCTTGCCGGACGAGCCAGAGAATGGGGAGCCGCTAACTGGGAGGTCGACGCGGACTGTGTGTTTAATTTTCCCCAGTTTAAGGCTGAAATGATCCGAGTTTTCGATCGCTCAGCTTATGGAGAGGATGCTTCACGATTACTTTCCAGTCTTCGCCAGGGAGGGTGCCCTGCAGCAGACTTTTCGATCGAATTCCGCACTCTAGCTACCACTAGTGGCTGGAATGAGCCAGCTTTGGTGGCCCGCTTCCTGGAGGGACTCTGTTCGGAACTCAAGGACGAGATCTGCGCTCGGGAGGTGCCTGCTCGTCTCGACTCCCTTATCGATCTGGCGATCCGTATAGAGAAGCGCCTTGAATTACACCACCGGGCGCGCCGGCGGGAATCGCCGCTGCTATCTGCTCCACCTGACGTCACTACTTCGCCCTCTGCTGGTCCGGAGCCGGAGGCGATGCAGCTCGGAGGACTGCGCATCTCTGCGAGGGAACGAGAGCGCAGAATTACAAATCGCCTGTGCAGGTACTGCACCGCCCCTAACCACTTTGTCAGCACATGTCCAGTAAAAGTCAGGGCTCGCCAGTGAACGGAGGGCTACTGGCGAGCGCTTACTCCAAGGACTCTACATCGGGATTATGTACCTCTCTTCCTATTTCTATCCACTGGTCTGACTCTTCAGTCTTTTGTTCTGCTCTTATAGACTCTGGCGCTGAAGGAAACTTCCTCGACGAGACGTGGGCTCTAGAACAAGGTATCCCCCTCATAGACTTAAGAGACTCCACCCCCCTGTTTGCCTTAGATGGAAGTTCACTTCCTAGGATTCAAAGGAGGACTCCCCCCCTTTCTCTCACTGTCTCGGGGAACCATAAGGAGACTATAGCTGTGTCCCAAAGTTGAGTGTGCACACTTCGAAGGCCACGGACTTCGAAGGCCAGACCTCCGAAGTGCACGAAGGGTCCTCCGAAGTGCGTGAGATGCTCCGCCTTCGCAGGATTTCCGAATTCCATCACCAGGTGTTTCCGATTAGCGCTCTGTCGCATAGCAACGGTGAGAGAAGAGCGCTGACGAGAGGACAGTCCTGCCAGGATAGGTGGAGCCAGAACTGCTCGGTTTTGTTTTTATGATTTACTCATAATGGAGGAGACGGTGATGAACCTCAGGCTTAGCCAAGACCGAGGCCAGGTAAACTACACTGGTTTGCTGCGATCTTTGTCGGATTACAACTTTAAATGCAGGTACTGGCTTGAGCTTACTATACGAAAAACTACAAAATACACACATAGCAGATCAAATGCTGACTGATATCTTACAAAGGTGTGATTTTATGTAGTTAATTGTCTTGACCATATGTAGACAGGTTTGCAACCCGTATTTTTTTAGGCAGTTAACCATAGAAATAAATAAGTATTTAAAAAAAAATAGAGCATAGTACAGCTTAATGTCCAGCAACTTTAAATTTAATAACCTTGAACATATTTTTAGGTGTAATGTGACATACACAGAAGTGCAGCAGTATTATTAATGTAAAACCATCCTGACAAATTCTTTATTATTTTTTCAAGACAATACTGCACATACCTTTACTTTCTCTCAATACCTGAAGTATATTAGAGTATGCAAGATAATACTTTTACTTAAAGGATAGTTCAGCCAAAAATGAAAATTGTGTAATCATTTACTCCCCCTTCAGTTGCTCCAGGTTTGTAATTTATATTTTTGGGTGAACTATCCCTTGAGCTAAAGTTGTAAATATGAGTAGTAGTTTTTCCCCAATATGGTATTGGTAGTTACTAAAAGTAGTTTACTAAAGTATGTCAATATTTCTTGTACTTATTACGTTGTCATAGCTCTAAACAATTTCTCTTTTCCTTCTTTCCCTAAATCAGAACAGACCCCTGTGCAGGATAAAGCTAAATGTGCCAGCGCTGGACAGGTGTTTAATGGTTTTGTTCTGAGCAGGAAGACACTGACTGTGCTGCTCGATCTACTGGGAAGTGAACGGCAACAGTGATGGTGTGCCACGATCCAGACCCTGGTGTTTCTCTTCTGTCTGCTAGTGGTACATCATACAGATGGTCTCCAGAGTGTTTGACATGTCCCTCGCTCCACTGTCACCGCATTGTCCTTCGAGTCTCTGAGGAGGTGCTGGCCATTCACCAAGAGATTCAACTCCTGAAGACCCCAGAACACACGGAGGCAGGGCCGGGCTCAAACTGATGCTGTTTTTCTGATGTTAAACCTAAGCTATGTTGTAAATGGTTGTAAAAAGTACTTTCTGTTATGTATAGAACCTGCGGGAGGTTTTCAGTCGGTCCCGGGCAACCTCTCTCCCTCCTCATCGGCCGTACGACTGTAGCATAGACCTCCTCCAAGGTACCACTCCCCCGCGCGGCAAACTCTATTCCTTGTCAGCCCCTGAACGCGAAGCACTTGAGAATTATTTCTCTGAATCTTTAAATGCGGATACTATTGTTCCATCCTCATCTCCAGCCGGCGCTGGTTTTTTCTTTGTTAAAAAGAAGGACGGTTATTTGTGTCCCTGCATAGACTATCGAGGGCTGAATGACATCACTGTTAAGAATCGCTATCCCTTACCACTGATGTCATCTGCCTTCAAATTATTGCAGGGAGCAAAGATTTTTACTAAGCTCGATCTCCGTAACGCCTACCATCTTGTGCGCATCAAGGAGGGTGACGAGTGGAAGACCGCTTTTAATATACCCCTCGGTCACTTTGAATACCGGGTTCTCCCGTTCGGTCTAGTCAACGCACCTGCCGTGTTTCAGGCCCTCGTAAACGATGTCCTCCGGGACATGCTCAATGTTTTCGTCTTCGTCTATCTCGACGACATTCTGATCTTTTCTCCCTCTCTCCAAGTGCATGTCCAGCACATTCGACGAGTCCTCCAACGCTTACTGGAGAATCGACTCTTTGTTAAAGCTGAGAAGTGCTCGTTTCATGTCCCCTCGGTCTCATTTCTCGGTTTGGTTATTTCTGCTGAGGGGGTCAGTATGGATCCTAAGAAGGTCCTGGCGGTTACCGATTGGCCCATCCCCGACTCTCGTGTCGCGCTCCAGCGATTTCTTGGTTTCGCAAATTTTTATCGCAGCTTTATACGCAACTTTAGCCAGGTGGCCGCTGCTTTCACCGCCTTAACCTCTATCAAGTCTAAATTCGAGTGGTCCGATTCCGCTCAACGCGCCTTCGATCGCCTTAAGTCTCTATTCACTATGGCTCCCATTTTACTCACTCCGGACATCTCGAGAAAATTTATCGTCGAGGTCGACGCCTCGGAGGTGGGGGTCGGGGCTGTCCTTTCTCAGCGCTCACCTGCTGATGAGAAGGTACACCCCTGTGCCTTTTTTTCTCATCGCCTTTCTCCCTCTGAACGCAACTATGACGTCGGTAACCGCGAACTACTCGCCATTCATTTGGCACTTGGGGAGTGGCGTCAATGGTTGGAGGGAGCTCTGGTTCCATTCATAGTCTCCATCTCGTATCGCCCCGGGTCGAAGAATGTTAAGCCTGACGCTCTTTCTCGCCTCTTTGATTCGTCAACCCCCACCACCACCCAGGAGGAGATTATTCCCTCTGCCTGGGTGGCAGGCGCGGCGGTCTGGGGAATTGAGAGGTTGGTCAAGCGTTCACTAGCCCGGGTCGCTGTCCAGCCGTGGTCAAGCTGTCACTTCCTCCTAAACTTCGTCGCGTACACCCTGTTTTCCATGTCTCTTGCATTAAACCGTCGAATTGCGCTCGCTCACGCCCATCTATTCCTTCTATTCGCGTCGAAGGGTCTCCTGTGTACAAGGTCCGTCGACTCTTAGACATGCGCCGCCGAGGTCGTGGACATCAATTCTTAGTGGACTGGGAGGGATACGGCCCGGAGGAGAGGAGTTGGGTGTCTGCCCGGGACATCCTGGACCCTTCGCTGGTTGATGATTTTCTCCGTTCTCGTCAGTCTCCTTCCTCGGGAGCGCCAGGGGGCACTCGTTGAGGGAGGGGTACTGTCATGATCCTGGTTCTTCCTTTTCTCTGTTTCCCTCCTCTGGCCAAACTCTCACACACACACACACACCCCTGATTTCTTCATCGGTCATTACGCACACACATCGCTCTCATCCCCAGGTGTTCCCACTCCTTACTTGTTATCCTCATCATCAGTTCCACACCTGTTATCGCTTTCCCTAATTATCACTACTTCTTCTAGCCCTGTTTTCCCCCTGTCTCTTTGCCAGATTATTTCAGAAGCTATGCTTACGAATTCTCTGCGAGGTACCCTCTCCTGTCTTGTCTAGTCCTGTCCTGTCCTGAGCAAGAAAGGGGAATTGACCTACCACTGTGAATTGCTTCTAAGCTTTGCTTGTTACAGAGTACCTGTGACTGCACTCGTTGCCCTCTGATCACCTGGAGACCTCGGAGTTGGCTGGCATTCTAACGGTACCCTCGACTACCAGAGGCACTCCGCTGCCTAGATGGAGGAATTACGTTAAGCTCCCGGCTGCTGTTTAACCGGAGAATTTTCGTTGTCAATTATTGCATTCTGTGGATTTCTGTTCTTACCTCTGGACTTCTGATTCAGTTAATTAAAGACTGTATTGCTGCATATCGCTCTTGGGTCATCTTTCTCTCCACGCATTACAATATTTTATTGATTTAAATCTTTCTTTTCTCATTTTTGTCTCGTTATCTTCAGAAATAAAAGATTGATGTTGGTTGTAATTACTTTTATTATTATTGTTATTAGTGTTTGTTCACTGATCAGTGTTGTGTGTGATTGTGTTGTAGAGCAGCTGCAGTGTCTCTCAGCTGTATCAGTGCAGTCACTGTGACTCTGACTGACGGAGGTTTTTGTACGACTCTTTATCACTGTGTGAACGCTGGATCACTGTGTACACTCTGACAGTAATAATCTCCCGTATCTTCAGTCTGGACTCCACTGATGGTGAGAGTGAAATCACTGTTAGATCCACTGCCACTGAATCTAGATGGAGTTCCAGTGTAACGGTTTGATGTCACATATATGAGGAGTTTAGGAGCTTCTCCAGGTTTCTTTAAGTACCAGTGTAAATGATTACCACTATACACTGAACTGCTGGTTTTACAGTTTATTCTGACTTCTTGTCCTTGAGCTGCTGTTATTAATGATGGACTCTGAGTTACAGTGTACTGTCCTCTACACTCTGAAAGAAAAAGAAAAAAATAAAATTTGACAATAATTAAAATAATGTATGTTTCACATTTTTTTCACAAATAATCTAATTGTTTTGAAAATTTTAATACAAACCTTGAGCAAACAGTGTGAGAGTCCAGATGAGGATGATGATGTTGTTCATTGTTGTTGTTGTGTCTTGTGTGATGATGAAGATTGTGTTCTGTTCTGCTCTCAGTCATGAAGTGTTAAACTCACAGCACTATAAACACTCTCATGCAAAGTGTCTCTGTATGTAAATGCTCTTCAAACACAGAACAGACAGCTGTCAGTCTCAGACCGCAGAGGAATCGCTTCATGCTTGTTCATGTTCTGCAAAATATTTGAAGCTTTAATACTTAGTGATGAATGTGAACTACAGAAATCAGACACACACTATCAACAGTTTGATTATTTTACTGGTTGATAATAAACCTGATAATATTAAAGAGCATCTGCTTTCTAAAACCATATAAATTCAGACTTGTGAACAAGTTTGACACGAGAGTCAAAACTGAGGTGATTTTCCAATATTATAATAAATTATTTTGTGTGCAATTCCATCTTGAATTCATAAAGGAATTTATTCTGTATTCTGTAATCAGTATTCTGTTGTGATTCTGAGAGTTTCAAATGTTCAGATTTTATGGTGTTTAATGATGGTTGTGTGTTGTGGTGGTTTTGTTTGTGGAAGATTTATTAAATTATTATTAAACTTATTAATATTACAGATTAAAACTTAAAAGTTGTTAAAACAAAACTGGATTTTATTTAAACAAAATCCATTTAGCAAATACAATAACAGTTTGTTTTTGAGTCTTTGACTTATTTTTGTCTTTTTGAATTTGAAAAGGTCACATGCCTCATTTATTAAATGCATGTACTATCAGATCCTCAGTGATTGAGGATTTCAATCAAACAAAACAAATCACTAGAACAGTGTAATATATTTTGCTGAATTGTGTATTTACATTATCCCAAATGTTTTGAAGAATGTTTAAATCCAGAGAAATAGCCATTTGCTTTCGAACCGTGTGTCACGCTCGTTCAGCAGCTTTGTTTCTCTTCGATGGCTTTCAGCCTCACCCTGCTTCATTCTACGGCGTTAATCTTTAATACATTAGCTCATACATGAACATGATTTCTGCCCGAGTCACATTGAATTTTATCGGCTGTGCAGATGAAGACAACAACTCCCATGATTCCACACTCAGTCACGGCATCATCAAACTACGCCTTTTTTTGTTTGTTTTGATTATGTGTCCTCTAGCGGCGAAAACTTACAGATTGTGCCTTTAAGGTCACATATTACTACTATAAGGTACTTATATGCACCCTTTAGAGGTAAAGAAGTCAAAAGTGGCATCCCTTTGAGGGTACTGCTCCTGTGACAGGCTGTTGTACCCCTAAAGATAAAATTTTTGCACTTTTTTCCTGAGAGAGTTGAATATGGCTTTCATGTCAAATGACTACATATATGATGTAGGCCTATTAATCTAATTGTAATTTTATCACAACATATTCAGTGTCACATCGTATTATGAAGAAATGTGTTTAATCACATCCTCTCATCAGCAGCTGCAGTGTCTCTCAGCTGTATCAGTGCAGTCACTGTGATTCTGACTGACAGAGGTTTTTGTACGACTCTTTATCACTGTGTGAACACACAGCTACCACTAGGACAGTGTACACTCTGACAGTAATAATCTCCTGTATCTTCAGTCTGGACTCCACTAATGGTGATGTGGCAGTGGTTACGTCACCTGCCGTGATTAGCCAATTGAGGGCGCTCACAGGCTATAAAAAGGTAAATTATGTGCTACCTGGGATACGTCACCTGTTGAATTGTTGCGTCGGTAACGCGTTTCCGTCACTTCCGCACTTCCGTCCCTCCTTGGCGCTAGTAAACATCAAGGTTGTAATTAGTTTGGAACGTCTGTTTCGATTCAGTGATTGCTGCCGTGCGGCTATGTAAACAAGCCGTGCGTAGACTTTAATGACGCTGTGAGACCCAATGCAGTCGCTGTGATTTTGTTAATTCCTACCCTGGCCTTGGCTGTAAGAGTCCTGTCGTGTGTGTTATTCAAATCTCCTTGACGATTGGTTTGGGGAAGCCAGTAGCTGCTTTTCATTTGAGGCACTCGTGTCTTTTTACAGCTGCATTGCTGTCCTGTTTCCAGAAACTATTTTTTTTTATTATTTTCTTTTTGTTCCCAAATAATACTTTGGGTTTCTAATATTATTTTCTTGTTTTCAAATATTCTTTTTTTCTCTTTCTTGTTTTTTCAATATTGTTGCTTTGGTGGTTTTTCATTGATTTTGTCTACCTGCCTTAGTTGCATTCTCTGCTATTCTTTTTGATATTTGAATTGTTTTACAGCAAAGTCCTAATTGCGTGACTTCCTTTCTGTCTTCATATTCTTATATTTTGTTGAATTTGTCTGTTTCCATCTATTTGTTTATTTTTGTGGTAGGTTTATATTGTTGTTTTGTTTCTTTTTGATTATTTTGTGATTTATTTTCTGGCCACATGCTCTTCTCCAGCAGCTGTGTTTATTCCATATATTTAGATATCTGTTAAATTTTGATTTTCTTTTGTATTTATTTATATATTGTATTCATTTATATATTGTATTCATTTATATTGTTACTGTGACCTCCCCACGAGGCGACTGTAGATTTTATATTTGCAAAAGTATATATATAATATTTTTGTCTTGGCAGGGTCTGGGCACCAGGGCAGAGGACCAGCTTATTTTAGGTGGTGGCACCTCTGTCACAGTGTGCAGTTGTAATTCATTTTGGGTTTTTTTTTTTATTTAATGGAGTGTTGGGTTGATGATGGATAAAATAAGCAAGTTATTATTGAGTAAATAATATCTAATGCATGAGAAGGGTTAATTTGGAATACATAAGATGGGAGTACATAATTTATGCTTATGTACATGTGTTATTTTGTGTTTCAGTTGAGAACTACATTTTAAAGCACTGTTTCTTTAAGAAATACGGTGATTCTTAAAGTTTGTATGTAATGCACTTGCAGAAAATGTGCTTTTGCCTAGCAAGTTAGTATTATTTTTTGCTGATAGGTTGTTGTTTTGTTTGTTCCCACCCTCATGTGTGAGAGTGTGATTCTGATTGGACGAGATGGAAAAAAAGGTGAACAGAGAGGGACGCACGAGAGTGTTGTTCAGATGGTGGAGAAGAAAATGTACATGTAAACGCTGTATAAGTCGTTGAAACTTACATTTCTTCATATCGGAGAGTTTAAGGACATTCATGAAAGTGTATGCACGTTACTCTGCACGAGTATAAGCCGGTTTTCTTTTGTAGTGTTGAGTTCAGTCGTTATTGTGAGAATACACGACAAATCTGACATTCAGGTACACTGGACTGCATTAAAGTTTATTTTGTTTCATCTAACGAGTCTTGCTGGATCAACAAAGACCCAGATAGCATTCTAAATCCCCGAGTGATTTAGAATACCTCTGGCGCCGTGGGATGTGATCAGCTCAACAGCGTCATGTGAGAGAGAGAGAGAGAGAGAGAGAGCGCGTGTTCGAGCTTCGGAGGAGTCTAACGAGAACGCTGATAATCAAGGAATTCAGGTGATCTTATTTAATTTTATTTGCTCATTAGAGTGAAGTGGCCATATTTGTGTTTCACGGCCTCAACGATCTCTAGCAACGTCCAGGCCTGCAACGGGGAGGGGTTGGGACTTGTGAGGTGTGTATGTATGTGCGCGCACGTGTCTATGTGAGTGGCCACTCAAACGTTAAAACTGGTACTGTTTCAACTATTGTTTGTGAAACGAGTATTTATTGATATTATGTTTATTTGAGATATTAAGGAAGTGTTGAACTGTCATAATTGGTTATTTGAAGTGATTGCATATTTCCCTCAAAGGGAAAAAAAAAACACAAGACAAGTGTATGGTTTAATTTGAAGTTTATTGAACATTTGACATTTAAACATATATTTTCACATTCATTTATTTTGTTTTACTGTGTATTAATAAACCTAAAGGTTAATTTAGTTATACTTACCTATTTGTGTTGATTGAAGTCATTATACAGTGACATTTCCTAGCTGACATAGGGGAGGATAGCATTAGTGCATAGTCGAGAGACACTTTAAGAACCCGTTGCGCTGCTCTGGTTATAATCAGGGCATAGGGGGCGCTACACAATTTGGGGGCTCGTCCGGGATCATTATTCTCTTCCTAAAATCCTGAATATTAAGATTAAGCATTCAGTAGAAGAAAAGGGGACTTACTGACTATTCTTTCAAAGAATCAAAATGGCGTTCAAGAGTGATTCACTTTTGTCTGTTGAACTTTCAAACTGGTGCAAGGAAGCTGTAATTGAGGAAAGCCATGCTATCATGTTAATGGGAGTACCTGCAACAACTGATGTGGCATGTATAGAAGAAGCTGTTGAAACTATAAAAGCAGTAGGCAGAGTGAGAGTTAGAGACTCTAAAAAGGGACAAAGCCCAGATACTGTGTTGATATTGTGTGAATGCCGTGAAGTAATAGATCCTACCCGCATTCCAGCTGAGTTGCTAAGAGCCGAAAGGGGGAGAGACGTGGAGAGGGTCATTGTAGCACCTGTTGATGTACCTGCATTCGGGTTCTTCTGAGAAATTGGCAAAATTTCTGCATCAGGAAGGAAAATCCATGACTGACTTGGAATCTTTATTCCATTCAACCAGTTCCAGTGCTGGTTCACCCGAGTCCATTATACGTGCAGTCGGGGACCTCCTGGAAAAAACAAAGCCTTCTGGAGACTCAAATGCTTATAGGCGATTGTGTATGTTTTCTGGTACTATTCCCACCTAGTCGGGAGAAGATAATCTTGAGAACTGGATGGAACAGGCCAGATTAATGACAGCTGAATGTGAGTGTTCGGAAAAAGAAAAGCGGCGACGGATAATGGAGAGTTTGAAAGGCCCTGCTCTTGACATAGTGAAGGCGGTAAGGTTTTCAAGTCCTGAGGCTAGTGCTTCACAGTACCTTGAGGCTCTAGAAAATACCTTTGGAACCTCTGAATCAGGGGAAGACCTTTACTTTGCTTTTAGGTTACTGAGACAATTCCCTAGAGAATCGCTGTCTGACTTCCTGAGACGAATAGAGAAATCGTTGACAAAGGTGGTGCAAAAAGGCGGGTTGATGTCTCACATGATGGATAAGGCGAGGATTGAACAGCTAATCAGAGGTGCTGCTTTTGACTCAGACCTGATGTTGGCTACGAGAACGGAAAGACCACCCTCCGACTTTCTTGGAGTTATTGAATGAGTTAAAGACAGCTGAAGAGAATGAACTTGCACGTCGTAGAATCGGAACGTCAGTGAAATCAATAAATCTGAAAACCGATGATAATCCAGAATCGGAAGTAGTAAAGCAACTCCGAGCTGAACTGCAGGAGCTAAAAGCCAATATGAGAGATGATTCAGCTAAAGTTCCTGTTGCATCCATGAGGATAGATCCTAAAGAAAAACTGGAAAAACAAAGAGTGGATACTCATGGGGAGTCTGAAGTGAAAGAGTTAAAGAAACAAATTCACAAGTTGAATAAACAATTGGAGGTGATGAGTATCAGTTCAACTGCTAATGCTGTTCAAACTAAAACTAGGCTGGACTACAGAGAAATGCCTTCGCGACACAATGAGAAACCAATGAAGTCTAAGGAGGATTTCTTCTGTTACCGTTGCGGGGAAGATGGACATATAGCCACTAAGTGTAACGCACCAGAGAATACTGGCAAAGTTATAAAAAAGCTGGTGAGATCCCTCCGAAGGGCTAAAACAGAAGGGAGCAGAGCAAAGGAAGACCCTGCTGCTTCTCGTGGTCCAGATTGTTTCTCCAAGAAGGGACTAACTGATGTCAGAGAGAAGGAATGTGTGCCTATGGGTCTAGTGGGACCTGTCTCAACCATTTCAGTGGAATTGAATGGATGTCCATGCAGTGCTTTACTTGACAGTGGTTCTCAAGTTACCATTGTTTTTGAACAGTGGCATGCCAAGTACTTACCACAGATTCCCATTCAACCTTTGACTGGATTGTCTATCTGGGGACTAAGTGCCTGTAACTATCCATATAAGGGATACATTCTAGTGGATGTATCATTTCCTGAGTCACTTATTGGAGTGAAAGAAACAGTACCTGTCTTAGCATTGGTGTGTCCAGAACCACAGGGTCCTCAACAGGTTCCTGTAATCATTGGAACCAATGCAAGTTTTTTTCAAAGACTGATTTCACTTGGCCAGGAGTCAGGAGTATCGGATGCTGCACATTCTCTAAGAATTCAGTCAACTGTTTCAATACCTTGCGTCCAGCATAAGAAATGGAAAGAGGAAGTGACCGACTCAGTTGAAGGGATTGTTACATGGATGGGACCTGGATTCCTAACAATACCTCAGAAGGGTGAAAAGTATGCTGACTGTAAAGTTGGACTCAAGGAACAGGTGAGAGAAGATATTCTCCTAGTAGAAGCCATGGATGAGAACTTATTACCTGCTGGAGTATTTGTCCCATCGTCTGTCCTGTATTCATCTGATATAGACGTGGATAACTTCAAATTGCTTGTGTGCAATGAGACTGCAAAAGATAAAAGCATTCCTCCAGTGACCGTGATGGCAAATGTTTTCCATACCGACATAGTTACGGTTGCGTAGGGAGATCAGACCGCTGTCAGGAAGCTGAATCCGAATATCTTTAACTTTGGCGATTCTCCAATACCACCTAATTGGGAGGAAAGATTAAGAAAGAAGTTGTCTGAGCGAGGAAACGTGTTTTCTATTTCAGAGTGGGATGTGGGAAAAGCAAAAGATGTGACTCATACTATCAGGCTGAATGATTGCACACCATTTAGGGAGAGGTCTAGGTGTATTGCCCCAGCAGACATCGATGATGTCCGCCGTCATCTGAAGGATTTGCTGGCTGCCGGTATAATAAAGGAATCAAGGAGTCCCTATGCGTCACCCATAGTCATAGCTCGTAAGAAGAGTGGTGCTATTAGAATGTGCATTGATTATAGAACTCTGAATTCCAGAACCGTACCGGATCAATATACAACTCCCAGGATAGAGGACGCTCTGGATTGTTTGTCAGGGAGCAAGTGGTTTTCCGTCTTGGACTTAAGGAGTGGTTACTATCAAATTGAAATGGCTGCTGAAGATAAGGAAAAGACGGCATTCATTTGTCCTCTTGGATTCTACCTATTCGAGCGGATGCCGCAAGGGATATCGGGAGCTCCAGCAACGTTTCAACGATTGATGGAGAGGGCAGTTGGAGATATGCACTTGCTACAAGTTATAGTGTATCTAGATGATCTAATTGTTTTCGGAAGAACGCTGGAGGAGCATGAAGAAAGGTTGATGAAAGTGCTGGATCGATTGGAAGAGTTCGGGCTCAAAGTGTCGGTTGACAAGTGTCAATTTTGCCAGCCGGCTGTAAAGTATATGGGGCATATTGTGTCTGCAGATGGCGTAACCCCAGACCCGGAAAAGGTGAAGGCTGTAAATGAATGGAAGATACCTCATGATCTAAAGTCATTGAGATCGTTTCTTGGATTCTGTGGATTCTATTGCAGGTTATTTTGAGTATTGAAGTAAAATTGACAGAGAAATCTAGAGAAAAGTTTTGTCATGCCCTGACATTTGTGCTTTTTTCAGTTTCTCATAAATATCTAAATGGCTAAAGTCTAATCTCACTGTAATCAGCACAAACTAGGCTATAATAATATGTGAGCAGCATGTATGTACATGATTTTTGTTTTTGAGAAAAAAAATGGTTATGCGTGGTTAGTGAAAAACTAAAAATGTTAAATCACTTGAAAAAGGTAATAAAACACATATAGAAAATTGGTTCCCAGGAATTTTTGAGAACTGGAGCTTGTAGCCTAGAATTTTTTTTTTCTAAATGATGTGAAAATCATCTTGTTTACTCACTTACAGAAAACAATATATTGATTTAAATTTTCTAAGACACTTTTTGTTGGTAAAAGTCATATGCGAGTAGGCGTCAACTATCATGAATTCACACCTGAGAAGACAAAGGCCTGCATAATGAGCTGCATAATGAGCCATTCAGTCAGCTGTGTCACTGAGAGGGATGAGTTACAAGAAAGAATGTGAGGACAAAATAAATCTATATAATTTTATGTTTGTAGTTTATTTAGAATATATTTAATTATCCCACAACATAATTTAATATTCACTTGTGAGTGCAGTTAAACAGTTTATTAGGAAAAATCAAAGCTGACTTTCAAACTGATTTTTTTGCATCATTACTCCAGTCACACAATCCTTCAGAAATCCTTTTAACAATCTTATTTTCTACAAAAAAAACATTTTTTTTTTATTATTATCATTATTATTATTATTATTATTATTATTATTATTATTATTATTAATGTTGAAAAGAGCTGAGAATATTTTTTTTTAGGTTTTTTAGGGGGGATAATAAATTGAAAGAACAGCAATGATTGTTACATTTGTTACAGTTACATTTATTGTTACATTTTTTATTATTTACATCAAGCTTTTGAATGGTATAGTAGTGTATATTGTTATTGAAACTTCATAATATTTCACTTGATTATACATTTAGTCAGGAATTATAGTTTGGAAAAAGTCTTTGGAAAAAGTCTAACTAGTAAAATGTTTACACGTTATGTGAAAACTAGTACAAGTATATAAATAAATAAAAAGAGACTTACTCATGTTTATGAACTCTGCTGAATAAAAGTGCTTCATTCTTTTTTCTGAGGAAATCCAAATCTCAAATCCTCAACCACATGACATCTTTTTGGGGTGATTTATGTCTTATTCCTCTCATCGCGAAGCAAACAGTAAAATAATAAAAACTTGAAGAACAGTCTCGCTGCGTTGTCTTCTGTTGTGTGGGCGTATTCAAAAGCCGCGCGCTTCAGTGAAACATTTGAATCTCAAAAAGCGCGCTCGGCGCGGGGGCGTGGTCGCATTAGAAGATAATGAAGGCAGACGTGAAAAACGGACATCGCGTTGTTTTTTTATGGATTACTTTATCACAGAATATTTGTTTTCAGCAGCACTTGTTTAGTTTAAAAGTAGACATGTCAGGATTTCTATAGATATCTCTCTCATGTCTCTGTGTTGAGTATTCACTGAGTTACAGTTCATTTTAATGACGCATTTGTATCTGAAGATCAGCGCAGACAAAGGCTGCAGACAGCACTCCTTGTTTGTTGTCTTTATTTTATAAGTGCACAAAGTTTTGTTGTTATTATGTCTGTATACAAAAAAAAAGTAGACCCTTTACAGATTCGATTGATGTATTGCACTTATCTGTACGATCAAAACTGAAAGTGTAATTTAAGTTCTTTTCGGGGTTATCAGGAGAAAGTACCCCAAAACGCGTATACGCGTTAATCGACTCCAGAGGGTTAAGAATTACTCCAAGATAGTACGGCCATTAACGGAACTGACCAAAGGGTATGCACCAGTGAGGAGTAAACAGAAAGTAGTAACTAAAGGTAAATATTACCAAGAGCTGGAAACCCTTTGGAGTGCGGTGGACTGAGGAGTGTACAGAAGCCTTCCATACCATTATCCATTGTCTTACTCATACACCAGTGCTAGCCTATGCAGATCCATCTAAGCAGTACATATTGCATGTGGATGCCAGCTTACAAGGTCTGGGTGCCGTGTTAAATCAGGAGTACCCTGAGGGGTTGAGACCAATTGCATTTGCCAGTAGGAAGTTGAGTACAGCTGAGCAACGATATCCCATTCATCAGTTGGAGTTCCTGGCTCTGAAAATGGGCTGTCGTTGACAAATTCCATGACTACCTGTATGGAACAAAATTCACAGTAAGGACGGACAACAACCCCCTTACATATGTTCTATCAAGTGCAAAGCTCAATGCTACTGGCCATAGGTGGTTGGCTTCCTTAGCCACTTATGATTTCAGCCTCCAGTATAAACCTGGTAGTCAGAATACGGATGCCGATGTACTGTCACGTTATCCTTTGGATGCTGGTCAGACCACAGAATGGATAGATATTCCTAGATCGGGAGTAAAAGCTATCTGTACACGTGCTACTAGTACTTATCTGTCTGATGAGTCAACTGATAGATTGGTAGACCAGATGGGGGTCGATTCTGAAAGTATTCCTGATTTGTATGTTTGCCCAATACACTTGGGTACGAACAGTCAATCTTCATTGTCTAACTCTGATTTGAGGTTAGCGCAAGAACAAGATCCCGTCATTGGTCCAGTGATCCTGGATGTAAAGAAAGGGAAACTTCCCAATGCTTCAAAGAGTTCTAATGTTTTGGAGACATTATTGAGGCAACAGGGTAAGAAGTTGGCCATTCGTCATCAGCTCTTGTACAGAGTAACAAAGAACTCTTTTGGGAAAGAGAAAGAGCAGTTAGTCTTACCGGACAAATACCGAAATGAGGTCTTGAATTCTCTTCACGATGATTCAGGTCACCTAGGGATTGAGCGAACCACTGAATTGTGTAAAGACAGATTCTATTGGCCACATATGACTAGGGAAGTGGAGAAATATGTGAAGAATTGTGGAAGATGTATTGTGAGGAAAACTCTGCCACAAAAATCAGCCTACCTGAATCATATTACAAGTAGTGGGCCAATGGACCTTGTTTGCATTGACTTCCTGTCAATTGAACCAGATTCAAAGGGAGTTGCCAATGTTCTTGTAGTGACCGACCACTTTACCCGTTATGCGCAAGCGTATCCTGCTAGAGATCAGAAGGCATTAACGGTTGCCAAAATTTTAGTGGAGAAGTTCTTGGTACATTACGGTTTGCCTGCCGGAATTCATTCTGACCAGGGCCGTGATTTTGAGAGCAGACTAATCAAGGAGTTACTTGGAATCCTTGGGATCCGAAAGACGAGAACGTCACCCTACCATCCTCAAGGAGATCCCCAACCAGAGCGCTTCAACCGCACTCTTCTATCCATGTTGGGTACGCTGGATACTGCTAAGAAAGAAAGGTGGAGCCCAGAGTGTGAGTCAGTTTAGGTACATGTATATAACTGTACTAGAAGTGAAGTAACGGGATATTCTCCTTAACTATCTCATGTTTGGAAGAGAAGCTCGTCTACCGATAGATGTGCACTTTGGAAATCCTGCAGATGGAAAGAGAGAAGCAAATCATCAAAAGTATGTGGAGAGGATGAAAGAGGACTTAAGACATGCATATAAGTTATCTTTGCAAAATGCGCAGAAAACTCAGCAGAGGAACAAAAGACTCTATGATCAGAGAGTGAAGTTTAGAGTGCTTGAAAAAGGAGATTGTGTGCTGGTCAAGAATCTTGCAACGACTGGGAAACAAAAGTTACAAGATCGATGGACCTCTCTACCTTCCCTTGTCCTGGAGAAGTTGCAGAATCTGCCTGTGTACTGGGTGAAGCCAAAATCAGGAACAGGAGGTGTGAGAACTTTGCACCGGATCACTTGTTGCCAATTGAGAAGAAGTGAGGATAAACTTACCTGCTGAAAGGGAAGAAGTTCCACGTCACATGGTGACTAGATCCAAAACTGTGAATAGGACACAGAAAAAAGCAATAAGACATGAAGTGGACCCAGAAAGTTGTAAATGTGTGGATATAACTTCTGACAGTGACGACAGTAGTCATTGTGCATATTACCCAGTTGAACAAACAGTAGACCTTGGAACACTATCTTTTCCATCATATGAGAGGGAGAAAGTGAAGAGCCCTACTAGGTCTCAAAAGGATCCTGCTCAGGTGGAAGTGACTGGAGGAGACTTTGTCACATGATGATGATGTGGAAAGTGTTTCAGCCCAGATGCTGGAGAACTTGGGGGATTCAGTTTCTGATAAAGAAGTCAATGAATCAGTGAATGTTACAAGAGAAGAAGAAGAGGGAAGAGTTGAAAATCGTCCAAAGAGGATGACGAAACCAGTTCAGAAACTAAGTTATGATGCACTTGGGAAATCTACTGATAGACCCTTAACAATCGTATATAGGGGTATGGTAGTGAAAATTCAAGAGTCTTCTAAGGTGAAGAGTGCTTGCAATACATTGTGGTGTCATCAGATGGTAAGTTGTGATCATTGTGTTAATGTGCATCCAAACCTGAAGTCTGAAAGTTATGCTACAGTTGTAGTAGTTTAAGAACCTCATGGGGACATTAGTATTTCAGTAGGGGGAGAGTGTAACCCAGTTAGGGTTATTATTTTGAGTTAATAACAGAATGGGTTAATGATGGATAAAATAAGCAAGTTATTATTGAGTAAATAATATCTAATGCATGAGAAGGGTTAATTTGGGAATACATAAGATGGGAGTACATAATTTAATGCTTATGTACATGTGTTATTTTGTGTTTCAGTTGAGAACTTCATTTTAAAGCACTGTTTCTTTAAGAAAATACGGGTGATTTCTTAAAGTTTGTATGTAATGCACTTGCAGAAAAATGTGCTTTTGCCTAGCAAGTTAGTATTATTTTTTGCTGATAGGTTGTTTGTTTTGTTTGTTCCCACCCTCACGTGTGGCAACGTCCCACCCTCTAGCAACGTCCAGGCCTGCAACGGGGAGGGGTTGGGACTTGTGAGGTGTGTATGTATGTGCGCGCACGTGTCTATGTGAGTGGCCACTCAAAACGTTAAAACTGGTACTGTTTCAACTATTGTTTGTGAAACGAGTAATTTATTGATATTATGTTTATTTGAGATATTAAGGAAGTGTTGAACTGTCATAATTGGTTATTTGAAGTGATTGCATATTTTCTTCAAAGGGAAAAAAAAACACAAGACAAGTGTATGGGTTTAATTTGAAGTTTATTGAACATTTGACATTAAACATATATTTTCACATTCATTTATTTTGGTTTTACTGTGTATAAATAAACCTAAAGGTTAATTTTGTTATACTTACCCATTTGTGTTGATTGAAGTCATTATACAGTGACATTTCCTAGCTGACATAGGGGAGGATAGCATTAGTGCATAGTCGAGAGACACTTTAAGACCCGGTGCGCTGCTCTGGTTATAATCAGAGCATAGGGGCGCTACACAGTGATTTCTCACAGTGTGTTGTGGTGTGTCTCCAAGTGTGTGTGTGTGTGTGTGTGTGCACACCGTGATTCACTTATAGGTGGTGTGGTCTGGTCAAGTCGCTGTCCTGTGGTAAGCTCCAGCCCCTTTGCCTTTTGGCATTGTATCAAATTTCTCTTGGTGGCCCATTGGGCTGAATAACCAAATGTTCTATTGCCTATTTTATAGTGGTTTTAACTGTCAATAAAAAGATTTTTATATGGTTACCTCTGTCTCTGACTCGTATATAATTGGTGATACGAACCTGTGTTTGCCCTTTTAAAAGGTGGGTTGATTAAATCTTGGTGGGTGAAATTTTGGGTGAAATTCCCATCGTGGCGTAGTCTGGTTATATTTATCATTGTAAGTCACTCCCCCGTGACGTAACATTTTCAGTCTCCACCGACCCTCGCGCCACATCGTGGCGCAGTCGGCAGGGTTCACCATAGTTTGAGTCAGAGACATTGAGTTTCTTTATTTTGTGTGCTTTGTATATTCTGTATTTGTTGTTTTTGGAAACAGGGCAGCCGTGTACTGTCAGAGCTCCATTTGGTGGCCTTTCCTTCTCTGTGGTAAGTGGTTCCTGTCAAAAAAAAAAAAAGAGGTAAAATCCAATAATGGAGGATGAATTACAAGACTTGAGGGAGTTTGGTAGCGCAGCTGAGAGCTGATAATGCACTGTTGCGGCAGGTACAGGCACCAGTGTGTTTGTCTGGTCCTGATGCCATCCTGCCTAGTACCTCCACTGTTTCCGCCTGTTACCCCTCAACCCTCTGGTGCCGTTGCACCTGAACGATTTGTTTTTGTTCCGCGAGATCGACGGTGCCCAAAGTTTAATGGAAAATCAGGTTTGAGTATTGACGAATGGGTTTGAGGAGGCACAGGCATGCATGAGGGTACGTTGGCTATGTCAAATGCAGACCAAGCCTTCTTTCTGTTTGACCACTTGGAGGGGAGAGGCTCGAGAAGAGATCAGGTATCGCTCTGATTTAGAACGTGGGGACCCTGATTAGTATTGAGTAAATAATATCTAATGCATGAGAAGGGTTAATTTGGAATACATAAGATGGGAGTACATAATTTATGCTTATGTACATGTGTTATTTTGTGTTTCAGTTGAGAACTACATTTTAAAGCACTGTTTCTTTAAGAAATACGGTGATTCTTAAAGTTTGTATGTAATGCACTTGCAGAAAATGTGCTTTTGCCTAGCAAGTTAGTATTATTTTTTGCTGATAGGTTGTTGTTTTGTTTGTTCCCACCCTCACGTGTGGCAACGTCCCACCCTCTAGCAACGTCCAGGCCTGCAACGGGGAGGGGTTGGGACTTGTGAGGTGTGTATGTATGTGCGCGCACGTGTCTATGTGAGTGGCCACTCAAACGTTAAAAACTGGTACTGTTTCAACTATTGTTTGTGAAACGAGTATTTATTGATATTATGTTTATTTGAGATATTAAGGAAGTGTTGAACTGTCATAATTGGTTATTTGAAGTGATTGCATATTTTCTTCAAAGGGAAAAAAAGACACAAGACAAGTGTATGGTTTAATTTGAAGTTTATTGAACATTTGACATTTAAACATATATTTTCACATTCATTTATTTTGTTTTACTGTGTATAAATAAACCTAAAGGTTAATTTTGTTATACTTGCCCATTTGTGTTGATTGAAGTCATTATACAGTGACATTTCCTAGCTGACATAGGGGAGGATAGCATTAGTGCATAGTCGAGAGACACTTTAAGAACCCGGTGCGCTGCTCTGGTTATAATCAGAGCATAGGGGCGCTACACAGTGATTTCTCACAGTGTGTTGTGGTGTGTCTCCAAGTGTGTGTGTGTGTGTGTGTGTGCACACCGTGATTCATTTATAGGTGGTGTGGTCTGGTCAGTCGCTGTCCTGTGGTAAGCTCCAGCCCCTTTGCCTTTTGGCATTGTATCAAATTTCTCTTGGTGGCCCATTGGGCTGAATAACCAAATGTTCCATTGCCTATTTTATAGTGGTTTTAACTGTCAATAAAAAAGATTATTTTTTATATGGTTACCTCTGTCTCTGACTCGTATATAATTGGTGATACGAACCTGTGTTTGCCCTTTTAAAAGGTGGGTTGATTAAAATCTTTGGGTGAAATTCCCATCGTGGCGTAGTCTGGTTATATTTATCATTGTAAGTCACTCCCCCGTGACGTAACATTTTCAGTCTCCACCGACCCTCACGCCACATCGTGGCGCAGTCGGCAGGGTTCACCATAGTTTGAGTCAGAGACATTGAGTTTCTTTATTTTGTGTGCTTTGTATATTCTGTATTTGTTTGTTTTTGGAAACAGGGCAGCCGTGTACTGTCAGAGCTCCATTTGGTGGCCTTTCCTTCTCTGTGGTAAGTGTTCCTGTCAGGAAAAAAGAGGTAAAATCCAATAATGGAGGATGAATTACAAGACTTGAGGGAGTTGGTAGCGCAGCTGAGAGCTGATAATGCACTGTTGCGGCAGGTACAGGCACCAGTTGGTTTGTCTGGTCCTGATGCCATCCTGCCTAGTACCTCCACTGTTCCGCCTGTTACCCCTCAACCCTCTGGTGCCGTTGCACCTGAACGATTTGTTTTTGTTCCGCGAGATCGACGGTGCCCAAAGTTTAATGGAAAATCAGGTTTGAGTATTGACGAATGGGTTGAGGAGGCACAGGCATGCATGAGAGTACGTTATATGTCAAATGCAGACCAAGCCTTCTTTCTGTTTGACCACTTGGAGGGAGAGGCTCGAGAAGAGATCAGGTATCGCTCTGATTTAGAACGTGGGGACCCTGATAAGATTATTAAAGCACTGCGTGATCTTTATGGTTGTTCTCAGTCATATGTAGCATTACAAGAGGCATTCTTCTCCAGAAAGCAACAAGAGGGCGAGACTCTGTTGGAGTTTTCTCTTGCGCTTATGGGCCTGTTGGAAAGGGTTAAGAATCGGGCCCCGCAGTCCATCCTTAATACAGAAACCTTGCTGCGTGACCAATTTGTTGAGCATGTTGCGGATAGTGCCCTAAGACGAGAATTGAAGCAGCTAGTACGTCGCCAGCCTACTATTAGTTTGTTAGAAGTTCGCGGCGAAGCAATTAGGTGGGAACAAGAGGGGATGCCTGGGGGGGCAAGAGGGCGTAGTCAGTCTGTCCCGCTATATGGACTTCAGTATGGGGTACGGGGTGGGACAACGGTTGAAGTTCCTAGGTCGTCGCCACAGTCAGAGCTCGGTGAATTAAGAGAAATGTTGCGACAGCAACAACAACAGCTAAATCAGCTCACCCAAACTTTTGCCCGGTTCCAAACGTCACATAATCGTTCCCCTCGTTTTGGCCCAGTTATATGCAGGCGTTGTCAACGACCAGGCCATTTTGCTCGTGATTGTGATGGGGAACGGAGGTTCCCGCCCTCTCCCCAGCCTACTGCTGGCCTCTCCACAGCTGAGAATAGACGTCCTCGTTCCCCCAGACCGTCGGAAAACTAGTTCACCACCAGGTCGCGGAGTCACAGCCTGGGTGGGGAAGAAATTGACTCAAGTAAAATGGCCACACATCATTCAGTTTCTAATTTGATTTCATCTTGTCCACATGTGATTGCCCTTATGGGGGGTGTTTCGGTACCTTGCTTGGTGGATACAGGTTCGATGGTGACAACAATTACCGAAAGCTGTTTCCGCCAACATTTTGAACCGTGGGGTCAGGATCGCCTTCAAAATGGTCAATGGTTACAGCTTCGAGCCGCTAATGGGCTTAGCATTCCATATGTTGGATATTTGGAGCTAGATGTGGAATTTTGTGGCAGGTTGGTCATCGGGTGTGGTGTTCTTGTTGTTCGGGATCCTCCTGGTGGCATGAGTTTGGATGTTCCTGGGGTGTTGGGGATGAACATCCTTAGTCGGTGTTATCAGGAGCTTTTTGGGCAACATGGCAGCGCTCTCTTTGATTTACCTGTGGTTACACAACTGCCTGATGTGTCTAGTGCATTGCAATATTGTCATCAGGTAAGTGCTAAGAAACTCTCTGTTCATGTGGGAAGTGTGCGTGTACGCGGACGTAGGGTGTGTCGTATCCCAGGTGGTACAATGAAGCTGGTGGCTGCCACCTGTGCAGCTTTAGACTCTGGCAGTACTGTTTTGTTTGAGCCCCCCGAGTCAGGCCTTCCAGCTGGTCTTCTAGCATCACCTGCTTCGGTAAGGGTAAATCGAGGGACAGTTTATGTTCCTGTAGTGAATGTTGGCACAGTGGAGGTAATTCTTCGCCCTACCACAGTGGTAGGTAACGTGAGGGAGGTTTATATGGTCAGCTTGCCAACAGGAATCAGTGAGGAAAAGCCGTTAGCTGCTACAGTTCAGTCTCATAGTGTAGCGGGTGCTCACTCCTTGTCCCATCAGATCGAATCCCTTGATTTATCTGTGTTGTCAGGTCCAGAGCAGGGTCAGGTTAGAGCACTTCTGCAGAAATATCAGACGGTGTTCTCAGGTCATGAAGGCGATCTAGGTTGTACTCGCTTAATATCTCATGACATACCTTTGATAGATAATGTCCCAGTTCGTCAACGGTACCGACGAATTCCTCCTTCAGAGTATGAGGTGGTAAAAACTCATATCAACCAGCTATTGGAGGATGGAATAGTGCGGGAAAGTTGTAGTCCTTATGCTTCGCCCATTGTGTTGGTAAAAAAAAGGGACGGTAGTCTGCGGATGTGCGTGGACTACCGTCACCTAAATGCCAAGACAAGAAGGGATGCATTTCCCCTGCCTCGTATTGAGGAGACTTTGGACTCCTTAGCTGGGGCACGTTGGTTCTCTACATTGGATTTAGCCAGCGGGTACTTGCAGGTTCCAGTCTCAGAACCAGATAGGTCAAAGACTGCATTTTGTACTCCGTTTGGATTATTTGAATGGAACCGTATGCCTTTTGGCCTTTGTAATGCCCCAAGCACGTTCCAAAGGTTAATGGAGCGATTATTTGGTGATCAACGGTGCCAGTCTCTATTGTTATACCTTGATGATGTTGTGGTGTTTTCCTCTTCTGTAGCTCAGCACTTGGACCGATTGGAGATGGTCCTGGGTCGCCTGGAGAAGGAGGGACTCAAGGCAAAGCTGGAGAAATGTGTTTTCTTCAAGCCTGAAGTGAAGTTCTTGGGGCATGTTATATCTGCGCAAGGGGTAGCAACTGATCCAGGTAAAATTGAGGCTGTTGCACAATGGCGTTGCCCTGAGACGGTGTCTGAATTGCGAACCTTCCTTGGCTTTGCAAGTTATTATAGGCGTTTTGTGGAGGGATTTGCCAAATTTGCAGCACCCCTGCATAGGCTGGTGGCTGAAGTGATCGGAGGTAAGGCAGGTAAACGAAGAGGGCAGAGTTTGACTAATGCATGGACAGAGCAGTGTCAGACAGCATTTGAGGACCTGAAAGGGAAATTAACATCTACCCCAGTACTTGCGTATGCAGATTTTTCTAAAACCTTCATCTTAGAAGTAGACGCCAGCCATGCGGGTCTGGGTGCCGTCCTCTCTCAAGAATTTGAAGGTAAGGTTCGACCTATAGCATATGCCAGTCGTAGTTTAAGGCCCACTGAGCGAAATATGAATAATTACAGCTCAATGAAACTAGAGTTTCTCGCTCTCAAGTGGGCCATGGTTGAAAAATTCAGGGAATATCTTTTAGGTCACAAGTGTATTGTGTTTACTGACAATAATCCCCTGAGTCATCTGGGCACAGCAAGGCTTGGAGCTACAGAACAGCGCTGGGCTGCAGAGCTGGCTGCATTTAACTTTGAGGTAAGATATAGATCAGGAAGGAGTAATGGTCATGCAGATGCTCTCTCCCGCCAGAACCCAGTCATCCAGGGTGAAGTCAAGGAGTTAGCTGCTGGCGTGACCATTCCTGAGTCGCTGCGGCAGGCCATTGGCACAGGAGTTGCAGTTCAGGCAGATGTGAGGGCCGTTAGTGCTTTGCCAGGTTATTCTGCTTTGGACTTAAGGTCTATGCAAGAGGCTGATCCTGTTATCAGCCAGGTAATAAAGTTCTGGGAGCGGGGTCAGCGACCAGGGTCAGCAGAGCGGCGACAGCTAGATAAACCAGTTTTGAGTCTTCTCCAGCAATGGAATAGACTAGAAACAAAGGAAGGAGTTTTGTATCGGAGGATATTCCGCCCTGACGGAGGTGAAGAGTGTTACCAATTAGTGTTGCCTGATGTTTTAAGGGATGAGGTATTGACACAGTTACATCAACAGCATGGACACCAAGGGGTAGAACG
The DNA here is from genome assembly GCF_018340385.1 of Cyprinus carpio. Classification (NCBI taxonomy): domain Eukaryota; kingdom Metazoa; phylum Chordata; class Actinopteri; order Cypriniformes; family Cyprinidae; genus Cyprinus; species Cyprinus carpio. The sequence continues at coordinate 999,374 of NW_024879272.1, read as the reverse complement.
CACCAGTGAGTTGACTAGGCAGCGGTGCTATTGGCCAAATATGCTGGCTGATATTACACGTTGGTGCCAAGAGTGTGAACGGTGCCAACTTGCTAAAGATAATCGGCCAGTAGCACGTGCCTTCATGGGCCACCTATTAGCTTCAAGGCCCAATGAAGTCCTTGCCATTGACTTCACGGTACTGGAACCTTCATACTCTGGCCAAGAAAACATATTAGTCATGACTGATGTGTTTAGTAAATTTTCTATTGCAGTGCCTACTCACGACCAAAGGGCTGAGACTGTGGCACAAGTCCTGGTTGAGGAGTGGTTTTACAAGTTTGGTGTCCCAGGCCGCCTTCATTCAGACCAGGGCCGTAACTTTGAATCTGCGCTCATTCGTCAGCTTTGCGAGCTTTATCAGGTAAGGAAATCTCGTACCACCCCGTACCATCCAGCCGGTAATGGACAATGTGAGCGATTTAATCGCACGTTGTATAATTTGTTGCGAACATTGCCTTACTCTCGTAAAAGAGACTGGGTGTCCTGTTTGTCTCAAGTTATCTTTTGTTACAACACCACTCCTCACCAAGTGACTGGAGAGTCTCCATATTACCTAATGTTTGGTCAAGAACCCCAGTTGCCGATAGACTTTTTGCTAGGTAGGGTGCCCGAACCCGCTGCAGGAAGTGTACACAGTTGGGTAGTGGATCATCGTAGGCGATTGCAGGTTGCCTTTGAGGGGGCACGGGAACGGCTGAAGGCTGCAGCAGATCGTCGGAAGAGGCAGCATGACCAGCATGTACGTGATCTACCCTTGGCTGAAGGTCAGTTAGTCTACCTGAGAGATAAGGTAGTGCGGGGTCGCCATAAGATCCAGGACTTATGGAGTTCAGTGATCTATCAGGTGGTCCGCCCTCCCGAAGAGGGAGGTGTAGTTTATAGCATTGCACCGGTTACAGATCTGAGCAAGATAAGGAGAGTGCATCGTTCTCTGTTGAAGGCTTGTGTGCAGCGAGAGGTTTTGCCTGTCGAGCAATGCATTGGCAGTGTAGAGAACCAAGAGGATCCTCAGGAGTATGAAGAGGTAGATGATGTTGATTTGGTGATGTTGGTGCCTGAGACTCCTCAAACTATTCAAGGAACGGAGTCTCGAGATGTTGGGCGCTTGGTACAGCCGGGGATCCAAGAGGAGTTGTCATCAGCAGGTATTCCTCCTGTAAGTGCTGTCCCAGTAGAATCAGAAGGTTCTCAGAATGAGGTGGTGGTAGTACCTCGGCGCTCTGGCCGAACTGGGGCAGGGCAGCATTCAAATCCTCATCATCTTCCTCAAGCTGTAAGAGAAGAGAGAAATAGTGCATATGCTAGTTCGGAGACGATCTCCAACTCTATTTCAGCTTTGTTTAGGCCTTGGAGTTGATGCGGTTAAGGGTTTTCCATTTTCTTTTTTAGTCCATCGTCGGGGCGCCGATGCAAAATGGAGGGGTAGATGTGGCAGTGGTTACGTCACCTGCCGTGATTAGCCAATTGAGGGCGCTCACAGGCTATAAAAAGGTAAATTATGTGCTACCTGGGATACGTCACCTGTTGAATTGTTGCGTCGGTAACGCTTTTCCGTCACTTACGCACTTCCGTCCCTCCTTGGCGCTAGCAAACATCAAGGTTGTAATTAGTTTGGAACGTCTGTTTCGATTCAGTGATTGCTGCCGTGCGCCTATGTAAACAAGCCGTGCGTAGACTTTAATGACGCTGTGAGACCCAATGCAGTCGCTGTGATTTTGTTAATTTCTACCCTGGCCTTGGCTGTAAGAGTCCTGTCGTGTGTGTTATTCAAATCTCCTTGACGATTGGTTTGGGGAAGCCAGTAGCTGCTTTTCATTTGAGGCACTCGTGTCTTTTTACAGCTGCATTGCTTGTCCTGTTTCCAGAAACTATTTTTTTTTATTATTTTCTTTTTGTTCCCAAATAATACTTTGGGTTTCTAATATTATTTTCTTGTTTTCAAATATTCTTTTTTTCTCTTTCTTGTTTTTTTCAATATTGTTGCTTTGGTGGTTTTTCATTGATTTTGTCTACCTGCCTTAGTTGCATTCTCTGCTATTCTTTTTGATATTTGAATTGTTTTACAGCAAAGTCCTAATTGCGTGACTTCCTTTCTGTCTTCATATTCTTATATTTTGTTGAATTTGTCTGTTTCCATCTATTTGTTTATTTTTGTGGTAGGTTTTTATTGTTGTTTTGTTTCTTTTTGATTATTTTGTGATTTATTTTCTGGCCACATGCTCTTCTCCAGCGGCTGTGTTTATTCCATATATTTAGATATCTGTTAAATTTTGATTTTCTTTTGTATTCATTTATATATTGTATTCATTTATATATTGTATTCATTTATATTGTTACTGTGACCTCCCCGCGAGGTGACTGTAGATTTTATATTTGCAAAAGTATATATATAATATTTTTGTCTTGGCAGGGTCTGGGCACCAGGGCAGAGGACCAGCTTATTTTAGGTGGTGGCACCTCTGTCACAGTGTGCAGTGATTTCTCACAGTGTGTTGTGGTGTGTCTCCAAGTGTGTGTGTGTGTGTGTGTGCACACCGTGATTCACTTATAGGTGGTGTGGTCTGGTCAGTCGCTGTCCTGTGGTAAGCTCCAGCCCCTTTGACTTTTGGCATTGTATCAAATTTCTCTTGGTGGCCCATTGGGCTGAATAACCAAATGTTCCATTGCCTATTTTATAGTGGTTTTAAACTGTCAATAAAAAGATTATTTTTATATGGTTACCTCTGTCTCTGACTCGTATGTAATTGGTGATACGAACCTGTGTTTGCCCTTTTAAAAGGTGGGTTGATTAAAATCTTTGGGTGAAATTCCCATCGTGGCGTAGTCTGGTTATATTTATCATTGTAAGTCACTCCCCCGTGACGTAACATTTTCAGTCTCCACCGACCCTCACGCCACAGTGAGAAAGAAATCACTCCCGTAGCTAGTTCCACTGCCACTGAATCTAGATGGAGTTCCTGACTGGAGGCTGTTTATGTAATATATGAGGAGTTTAGGAGCTTGTTTTACAGCTGATTGTAACAGTTTCTCCTTGTTTGATGGATTTTATCGCTGGATTCTGAGTCACAGTCACTTGTCCCCAGATCTCTGAAATAAGACACTTTAGTCATTTAGTGGTTCATAGACTGTACATAAGATGTGATTGTTTATTTTGAAACATAATTAATTACAAAATATTTACCCTGAATGCAGAGCATCACAGTCCAGATTGTTGTTGTTATGTCTTGTGTGATGATGAAGATTGTGTTCTGTTCTGCTCTCAGTCATGAAGTGTCAAACTCACAGCACTATAAACACTCTCAGAGCACTGAAGCATGTGCTGACAATGCAAAGAAGTGGGCAGGATTTACAGCTTGTGCTGCTATCGTCGTGCTCCTAATCAAGCAACCAATAAATCAGTTTTAATTAATATATTTTTATAATAAGTGTAATATATGTAAAAACAAAAAAAACAAAAACAAAAAAAAACACAACAACAACAACAACAAAAACTTGATTGATAGATTTATTTTAGAAAATTTAGAATATTATGATATTTCGAATCTTATAACATTATCATCAACAGCAGCAACAACAACATCAAAATAGTTATGGTTCTTCAATGTTAGAATTAACAGACAAGATAAATATATAGATTCAATGATTCAATGTTAATTCCTACACTGAAACAAAGACATGTTGCTATCTGGGAAATCATTTCACATGGCCTTTTTATCATCACTATATGAAGATCAACAAAATCATTTCATATGAGTTCAGCGGCGAGGCCAGAAATCTCCAAGTGGATGAACATTGGTGAAATAGTGTGGACCTCTATCTGTGTCTCCTTTTAAGTGATGTTTCATAAACAAATTTCAGGAGGAGCATGCACGGATAATTAACACGGCCAGTTCATCATTAGTGATTACACCGTTTACCAATCAGCTCAAGAGGAAACACCTATAAATAATCAAGTACGTCTTACCTTTGTTATCTCTCGACTTTCAGCATTTGGTTCGCTCTGTTGCCATCTTATCACAGACCCAATTTTCCGTCCAACGAAGAGATCTATACTGGGGATTTTTTCCGCATTTGCCGGCCCCGTGATAACTCCTACCCCGCCAAACACGGCCGCCGAGCACCAGGCGTTATCACGACAGCTGCTCTTCTCGACCAGCCACACGCTGTGGCCAATAGACTGTGCAAAGCCCCGAGCTTGCCTCGCTCCACACCACCATTCTTCCGCTCAAAGACCCGGCTCTCCTCGAGCGCTGGATCGCGGCAGCAGCAGGCATTCAACGAGCCTGGGTAGCACCCCAGATCTCATGGCAGCAAAGCCTCACTCGCTTCCTGCCGTGGCTCAGCCTTTCACCGTGGCTTTTCCGGCTGCAGCACAGTTTGAGGCTGCCTCAACTAGCGGCGCAGACCGTGTGTTGCAATTTAATAAATTTTTAGAGTTGTCATCCACACTGAAATGTTTGAAGGCATTACATTTGCCTTACTGTGCATGTATAGACCTCACCGAAATGATACAGACATAAGTTTCATGCAATTCTTCTGGCAGGATCAATTTATTTATGAAAATATTTCACCATTTACTGGCGCGCTCACTCAGAATTGATCTAAAACGCAACTGCCCGAGTGTTTTCCACAGGACAGCAATTGTGATTACATTTTCTGTTGTCTTTTTAGGACTGCAATATGAAAAGAGTACAAAGTAAATATCTTTAGAAACAGCGTGAAAGTGAATAGCACATAACTGCAAATTAACGTTACTGCTATAAACATGTCTGTTGGTACAATGTGCAGTGTTTCCCACAGCCTTACACTCTATTTGTGGCGGCACTCCCCCGCCCCCATATATACATATATATGCAAATTCATTTACTGCCAGCAGGAGGTGCTTTAAGAGCGGGAGAGATACAGGATTCTCCGGTGACGGCTGCAAAACAGCGCTCACAAACGCTGCCTTATCAAGCATTACATGCAAAATGAAATCGAAAATGAAATCGAAAATTTCTTAAATACAGTCAGTTTCCTTCTGAAATACAGTGATATAAAAACACCTGCATCGGTTCATTGATTTTGAAACGTGCAGTGCTCATGTTTATTCAATGAAGTCAAAGCCTTTTGGAAAATCTATTTGTGGTGGTCAGTTTTGATATTGTGGCAGCCCGCCACAAATAAATCAATGTGTGGGAAACCCTGATGTGTTACAAAACTAAACATGCTTCATCGTTTGCAAAAGCCTCTTATTCCACAGTCCATACTACAACGTGAAAACAGCATTCTAAAATTTATCCGCTCTGGAGAGTGTTTAAAAAGGCTGGAAGGCCAAAACGAGAGGAAAAGATGCTTTTCAATAGGAACATATTAATGTGGACAAGGCTTGAGGAATTGTCAAATCAGGCAACCAATTGCTAAACCGGCAACACAGTAGGCTACCCAGACATTTTTAGCTTGCCCCGTCAAATGTTACTAACCCTTCTACTTTCCCACAGCCAACAACTACAGCAGCCGAAGCAAGTAGCAAATCTGCTTCTACTTGCATCACCGGCCCGCACATCCCAGTATTTCCATCCTGTTACTTCTAACCCCCTTTTTTCTTTTCAGTGTCCTCCGGCTCACGTCCTCTGCTAGCAGTGCAGGCTACACAAGTTCTTCAAGACATCACATACCCCAACCCTTCCCCAAGGCCTACAGCTACAACAGCTGAAGCAAACGTGAGGCTGCCTCCATTTGTAAACATGCCCACATCTCTTTTTCTGTTCAGTGGCCTCCAGCTCCCGTAGGAAATGCTAACGTGAGGCTGCCTCCGCTAGCAATGCAGGCTGCACACAGGGTCTTCAGGATTCTCTTCCTGTGGCCTACAGCACGTGAAGCAAGTGCGAAGCTGCTTCCACTTGCAACACAGACCCTCACATCTCAGACCTTCCTCCTTCTGCTGCTTACCCCTTTTTCCTTTTCAGTGGCCTCCAGCTCCCGTAGCAGACACTAGCGTGAGCATGCCTCCGATAGTGGTGCAGACCCATCCACACCCCTTTTCCGACAACCTCCCTCCCCTACTCATGGCCTGCAGCCCCACAGTCTAACCCCAGTGTGAGGCCGCCTCCATTAATGGCGCAGACCCCGATGTCCGACATTCACCCTCTTTCCCCCTCACTTCTTCCACTTCGGGAGTTGTCCCAAGCGTTAGCACGCCTCCGCAAATGTGAGCATGTCTCCGAAGGCAGCTCCAGCAGCTCCAGCAGCTATCTTTCCTCCTCCTCTCATGCTCCCCTTCCTTCTCTATGTTCTGCCCTACCCATCCCTCCGAACACCCTTGGCTAAGGCCCCGATGCCTGCCATTCCCCTCTCTTTTTTCCCTCTCTCTTCACCCTCTTTCCCCCTCTCAAGTGTGAGCATGCCTCCACTAATGGCGCAGGCCCCCGATGCCTGTCATTCCCCTCTCTTTTCCCCTCTTTCTTCCACTCCCGGAGCCATCCCAAGCATGAGCATGCCTCCACAAGTGTGAGCACATCTCCGCAGGTGGCTCCAGCAGTTATCTTTCCTCCTCCTCTCATGCTCCCCCCTCCCTCTTCGCTCCCACACCCCACCCATCCCTCTGAACTCTCCTGGCACAGCCCTGAAGCCCACCATCCCCCCCCCCCTCAGCGCTCCCTCCCTCAGCCGTCCCAAGCGTGAGCATGCCTCCACTAATGGTGTAGGTCCCGACGCCCGCCATTTCCCCCCTCTCCCTAGACACCCCCCGCCCTCGGAGCTGTCCCAAGCGCGAGCATGCCTCCGCTAATGGCGTAGGCCCCGATGCCCGCCATTCCCCCTCTCTTTCCTCCCCTTTCTTCCGCCCCTGGAGCCATCCCAAGCAGCGCTAAACTTGACAGGCATTTTTTGATTTAGTCTGTCTTTATCTTGGGTTGGAAATGTCAGTTAATGAATATTTTTCATCTTCGTTGACTAAATTAACACTGATCCCAAGCGTGAGCATGCCCCCGCAAGCAGCTCCGGCAGCTATCCTTCCTCCTCCCCCCTGCATGCTTGCCCCTCCTTCTCTCCATCCTCCACTACGCCCCTACCCATCCCTCCGAACACTCTCGCCTTGGAACCACCCTACGTAGCCAGCAACATCAGGAAACAGGTTTTGTCAAAAGGCAGAGGCCTTCAAGATCTACGTGCGGTCAGACCGATTCCATATCAGAAGCTCACCGAACCCTCATCAGCTGACCCCTTTAATGCCTGTCCATCCCTGTTCACTCAAACTCCTGAACAACCATAGCTAAGCCCCTTTAACATCACCTAATCCATCTATAATGGCCCATCCCCACTCCAGCTGTCCCAGCAGCTCCCAGCTCCCGCAGGAGCCTTACCAAATTCCCACACTGCCGCAGCAGTGCCCGCTCCAACAGGAGCTTTTCCTTATTTCCCCACTGCAGCAGCAGTCTCTGCTCCTGCAGGAACCTTTTCCCTATTTTTCCCACTGCCACAGCAATGCCCTCTCCCACAGGAGCCTTTCCGTTTTCCCCACTGCCACAGCAGTCCCCGCTCCTGCAGGAACCTTTTACCTATTTTTCCCACTGCCACAGCAATGCCCTCTCCCACAGGAGCCTTTCCGTTTTCCCCACTGCCACAGCAGTCCCCGCTCCTGCAGGAGCTTTTCCATATTTCTCCACTGCCGCAGCAGTTCCAGCTCCCACAGGAGCCTTACCTAATTCCCACACTGCTGCAGCAGTGCCCGCTCCAGCAGGAGATTTTCCAGATTTCCCCACTGCCAATGCTGCTCCTGCAGGAGCCTTACCTAATTCCCACACAGTTCCCGATCCTGAAGGAGCCTTACCTAATTCTCACACTGCCACAGCAGTTCCCACAGGAGTTTTCTTTTCAGATGCTGCAGCAATATCTGCTCCTGCAGGAGCTCTTCCTTATTTCCGCACTGCCGCAGCAGTCCCCGCTCCCGCATGAGCTATTTCATTATTTTCCCACTGCCGCAGCAGTTCCTGCTCCAGTAGGAGCCTTTGTCTGTATTTTAATCTGCTGCAGCAGTACTCGCTTCTGCAGAAGCTATTTTCTCTTCAGATGCCTTTTCTGTATTTCTCTGCTCCTTCAGGAGCCTTTTTCTGTTTCTCCCCACTACCGCAGCAGTGTCTGCTCCCACAGGAGCCTTCATCTCTCTCTCTCTCCCACTGCCGCAGCAGTCTCTGCTCCCGCAGGAGCCTCTATCTGTATTTCTCTATTGCCACAGCAGTGTCTGCTCCCGTTGGAGCCTTATTGGTTTCCCCCACTTCCGCAGCAGTGTCTGCTCCTGCAGGAGCCTTATCTGTTTTCCCCACTGCCGCAGCAGGAGCCACTCCCACAGGAGCCTCCATCCATATATCCCCACTGCCGCAGCAATGTCAGCTCCTGCAGGAGCCTTTTCTATCTTCCCTACTGCCGCAATAATCGCATCTTCAGCAGGAGTTGTCATCTCTCTCTTTCAAGTGGATGCTTCCACGGAAGTCAAATTCTCTTCCTAGACACTGCCACAACAATTATATACCAAAGGACGTCCAGCACCCATCTAACATTATGCCCAGCTTTTTGGGGAGTCGTGAATGTGCGTATCCGGCTGCTGTCCTGTTCTATTTGATTTTTGGGGAGCACTTTTGGCTGGGCCGGACTCCGAGCTCAGACCCCTCTCCCGGGATGGGTGGTGGGGGGGTTGGGGGGGTGCCCCGGGCTCGGGAGTCTTGCCGGGCTCGGAGCTCTCTCCCCGGACAGCACGCCAAATACGCATAACCTTTATTTAATTATAAGTAAATGTGAACTCGTGAAATACAGTTTATTTTAATGACCGTATGACATAATCTCTGGAAAATGTGTTACTTGAAGTCATTGTGTTGTTTGTGATCCTACCATCAGCAGCTGCAGAGTCTCTCAGCTGTATCAGTGCAATCACTGTGACTCTGACTGACGGAGGTTTTTGTACGACTCTTTATCACTGTGTGAACACACCACCACTGTGGTAACTCTGAGAGTAATAATCTCCTGTATCTTCAGTCTGGACAATCGGATCACAATAAAATCACAGTCGGATTTCCTTCACTCACATAAAACTGGACGTGTGCTTTTAAATATACATTGTTCTTTTATGAATTGGCTCTGCTCTCGCTCAGATATTGTGTGTACGCTCAAACATTGTCCTTGCATTACTGAATACCAGAAGAGCTTTTTTTTCTAATACGGATGAAGAGAAGGATTTTCTCACTAAATGGAAGCAAGATGATTATAGTCAGCCTTCTCTAGTCATTTATTTTGTTATTTAAAACTTATTTTAGTTAAGTGCTTAAATTGTAATTATGCATTTATTAAATTATTTTATTTAGTGTATTTGTATTTTGTAGTTTTTGTATATATAGTTATACAATAAAAGTGTATCAACCAGGTTCCAGAAATAATCACTGAGGGGAGGCCCATGATGTGTCAGTCTCTGTTTCAAAGAAGTATTTTCTCATCTTGCATGAGACTCAAATGCAGGAGAACAGCTTCATCATCTCCAGCAGGGACAGGACTAGCATTACGATCCATTGCCTTACACTCTTCCCCAATATCAGGACACCTTGGCATTGCACAGACTCTGTTTCACTTCTGCAGTTGCTAATTGTGGCCCCACAGGTGGTGGTTCCAAAAAAAATACATAAATAAATGTGGAAAATTAAGAAAAATGGTAAATAAATTATATTAGAGTAACACTGAACTTAAAACAAGTGAAAGTATTTTTTGAATGCCCTTTATAGTGTCTTATCAGGGACAATTATTATTCCCTGCTCAGCCTTGAATGATTCACTGATTGCTTGATTGTTTTTTCTTGGGAAGTGTTCACTTTTACTGTTCAATATTCAATTATAATCTTAATTAAACTGTCAGACTGATCAGTGACAGCATCAAAGTCCAGTGCTTATTAAAACATTCATGATCAACTGTAACTCATTCTAAAGCACTGAGGCAGGTGTCATTTATTGGAGATGATATCCCACTGTCCTGTGCATTCAATTCTGTGACAAATGAGCTGAAAAAATAAATGCCGAATGAAAGTTGTTTGTGTATAAATGTGTACATTTCATGTGTGTTTTGTTCAGAGAAATGCATTATTCTCTGCTGTTTTTTCTTGAAGTCTGATTAATCAATTTTGAATTTATTTGTTGATTATTTTCATTTTATACTAGGGGCCGTTGAATGCTTGAATCTGATTGGCTGACGAATGTTCTAAGGTGTGCAATTATTTTCTGGGAAATGCATGGCGAACGTAGTTCCATGCAGCTCTCCTGACTGCATTACAGTTCCATATCACTTCGCATAGTAAAGCTGTGATAACAGAAATTACAGGACTAACAGAAACAACAACATGACAGATGATTTTCCAAAAGTAAATACACATTACATTTCTCACTAGCGAAGTAATAACAGCGCTGTTTAGAGACGCTGCTGCAGAACACTGTTGAGGGACGCTCAGAGGTAGCCTAATTCACACAAGCTCTCTCTCTCTCTCTCTCTGTGCACATGCGTGAGTGTGTGGAGCGTGGCTGTGAGAGCGAGTGTGCAGGTGCGTTTGCAAACTTTTTCCTACTTTTGTTCTGTCTTTTACTTAAAATCACACAAGTTAGTTGGTTTTTGAGTGTAAGGACTGTTTGTGAGCGGAGCGCCGTGCCGCTTTCGTTTTCGCGAATGCATGGCGGGTGCCGGCTCGGTGGTTTTAGAGTCACTTACTAGGCGTCACGGTGTGAAAGTAGCAATTGCTACAAGTATAGAAGAATGTTGTTTAGCGGCAGGTAAAGTGGTGGGTTATGACTCTATTCTGTCGGCATCCACAATGAACAATGCCATTTTAATGTTTTTGAGTACAGTGGAAAAAGCTAATGATTTAGTGGAGCGTGGTTTAGTATTAAACGATGCGTTCACTCCCGTGCTTCCCCTTTCAATGCCGTCTAAGAAAGTGACTTTGTCAAATGTGCCACCCTTTGTAAAGGATGATTTCTTAGTAAATATGCTATCTCGTTATGGAAAATTGGTTTCACCAATTAAAAAGATACCACTTGGAAATGTTTCCCCCTTATTGAAACATGTGGTTTCATTTAGGAGATATGCTTTCATGATACTAAATGACAATGGTGAGCTTGATGTGTCTTTTAGTTTTCGTATGGATGATTTTGACTATTCGATCTATGCAACTACTGATAAGATGAGATGTTTTGGCTGTGGTAGGGCAGGTCATCTGGTGCGTTCATGCCCAGACAAAGTAGAAAATGCTGTGAATGATGAAACAGTCAGACCACAAACCTCATCAGAATTAATGCTAGAAACAGGTGTTGATATGCTTCATGTGAATGTTACAAAAGATGCAGAAGAAGAATCAGTTGTGAAGGTGAATGTTGATAAGAGTGTACCAGAGACTGTAAACAGGTCTAAATCCTCCAATTCTGTGGAACCAATGGACAGTCTGGTAGTACAGATGGAAAATGAAATACAAACCAGTAATGTTCAAGAGGGAAAGAAAGCCTCTGTTTTTGTTTCTGATGTGAATCTCACAGAAACAGGAAACTCACAGTCTTTTAACCCTTTAGCGCGTACGATCACACCGGTGTGATCAGTCTTGGCTGGTCCCTGAAGCGTACGATCACACCGGTGTGATTAGAACTTTCAGTGCGTAACGTCATCAACTGCTAAATTTAAATCCGCTTTCGCGCTTTGGCTGGCGCAGAGCCAGATCGGATGCGCTGAGCGCTGGACATATTATCACAAATATTCAGTGTTTTCAACCATATAATGCTATTTTTAGGTTTCAGATATTTAAAAAACACATAAGTACTTGCAAAAACCATACATTTACAGTTTGTAAAATACACGCTGATGTCTATGGAAACGGCAATAATGACCCTAACTAATATAATTTGACTACATGTTTTTTATTGATATCATATACAGATTGTGTAGGTAACTATAAAGTTTACTCTGCCCTTCTCCGAGTTTACCGGAGACCTACTTTAATGTGTTTCGGAAGGAAAGGATGAATTTGCGTGCTGTAAATCCCACAGCTCGGATTCAGCGCGAACTAACATGGCGGCGCCCATCACCCGGTATAGATTAACTAACACGGTCGATATAAAAGTGTTTAAACTACCAAATATATTTACTTGCATATATTTTAGAATCGAATATCAGATATACCATAATATAGTGAGCATGTTTGTGAATATTTTGAATAAAACAGGAAAAACGAAATAAAAGCGATCCATGTGTCATACAGATCTATTTTGGCTTTGTTGTGTCACATGACAAGCATGACGCGTCGCAATGGAAATGGTAAGGCGGCACACTCTAAATAGCAGTCGCCTGAAAAAGAACTCACGCCGGGGTCTCAGCTTGAATATTTTAAACTCACGTGCGAAAGGGTTAAGGTACCCCTGAAAAGGAAGATGACAAAAAATGAAGGGGCTGTGAAGATAGTGAAAAAAGTAGATGTGAGTGAGATGGCGGATGAAGAAGAAGATGAAAGTGATGAATATTCATCTGATTCTAGCAGTGTTTTGTCTCAATCTGAGTGTCATGTTCAGGGTTATGATGTTCAAAGCATTAAGCTCTTTTTGAGAATCACAAAAAATAAACGAAATGTAAATGTTGAGAATTTTTTCCAGAATACTATGTTGTTTGTGGAGAGATCACGGAATTTAAGGGTGAGGGATGTTTTACTGATAGAGAAGTGTACCGACTGAAGAAAATTGTTAGAAAGCTTAGTTTTGAAAATAGTAATAATGAAGAAGTCTAATTTTTTGGTCTCCATGGTCCCAGCTGCTATGCTTGTATTGGGCTTGTTTTTGTTTTTCTTTTCTTTTAATATGAGTAATATTAATATTGCATTCCTGAATGTCAATGGAGCAAGGGATAGCAAAAAAAGAGCGGAGATCTATGAGCTGGTTAAGCAAAAACATTTTGATGCGGTTTTATTGCAAGAGACACATAGTGATGCACAAAATGCAAGCAAATTGGGCAATGGAATGGGATGGGCTTTCTTTTTTGAGTCACAATAACTCACTTAGTGCAGGGGTTGCTGTTCTTTTTTCTAAATATTTTACCCCTGTTTCTTATGAAGTGGAAGAAATTCTAAAAGGCAGAATTTTAAAGATTAGGACTGTGTTTGAAAATGAAGTTCTTGTTTTTTTTTTTTTATATATGCACCAACTGCATCAGCTGAAAGAATTGTTTTTTTTTAGATATTTTATGTTTAGCTTTGCAAAAATGTAGCAGTGATGATTTCTTATTGCTTGGTGGTGATTTTAATTGTACTGAACAAAATCTTGACAGAAATCATCTTGAACCGCATATGCCATCACGTAAAAGGCTAATACAATTAATTAAAACTCATGAGCTTAATGATGTATGGAGGAATTTTCACGGGAATAGCAGACAGTATACATGGTCTCATTTTCGTGATAAAGTTGTGTCTTTGGCAAGATTGGATAAGATATATTGCTTTAGACATCAGATAAATGTTTTTAGAAGCTGTTGTATTATTCCGGTATCTTTTTCTGATCACTGTATGGTTCAGTGTTCATTGTTTTTGAATTCGGTAAAGTCAAAGAGTGCATATTGGCATTTTAACAATGCACTTTTAAGTGATAAAGGTTTTAAAGATGCTTTTGAGTTTTTTTTGGAAAAATTTTAGGAACACAAAATCAACTTTTAACTCAATACAACAGTGGTGGGACTATGGAAAAGTCCAAATTAAACAGTTTAGTCAGCGATATACGAAGAATGTCACTAGAAATATAGAGAGGTCAATGAAAGTTTTAGAGATGGACATTATTAATTTGGAAGAGCGGCTACAATCCACTGGAGATTGGACATTTACGAGGTGTATTTCTGAGAAAAAATCCAAACTAAATAAATTATTGGAGATGAAAGCACAGGGGTCTTTGGTTAGGTCTCGTTTTCAAAGCATTGAAGAAATGGATGTACCATCAAAATTTTTTTTTGGACTTGAGAAAAAGAATGGCCAAAAAAGATTTTTCCATTCATTAAGATCTGAGTCTGGGAGAATGTTAACAGATGCTAATGAAATTCGTAAAAGAATTGTTAGTTTTTATAAGGAGTTATATAAATGTGAGCTGAAAATAGAAGAAAACATTAATTCTTCTTTCTTAGAAAACTTACCTCAAGTCACTACTGAGTTAAATAAGGATCTTAGTGGTGAACTACGTCTAGAAGAGCTTAAAAAAGCACTTCAAAGTATGGAGCCTGGAAAGGCTCCGGGTATAGATGGCCTGCCAGTTGAGTTTTTTAAAACTTTTTGGTCAGTGGTGGGGGAGGATTTGCTTCAGGTTTTAAATGACAGTTTTAAAAATGGACTTTTGCCGTTAAGCTGTCGGAGAGCTATTCTTACCCTTTTACCAAAAAAAGGAGACCTAACAGAGATAAAATGCTGGAGACCAGTTTCATTATTGTGTAGTGACTATAAGGTACTCTCGAAAGCACTTGCTAACAGAATTGAAGGTGTTTTGGACCAGGTGATTCATTCTGATCAGACATATTGTATCCCTAAGAGATCAATTTTTGACAATATTTCACTCGTACGGGATATTTTTGATCTTGCACAAATGAAGGAGATTGATGTTGGCCTGATCTCTTTAGATCAAGAAAAGGCTTTTGATAGGGTTGAACACCGATATTTGTTAAAAACCCTGGAAGCCTATGGCTTCACAAAAGATTTTTATATAATAATATCGAGAGTATTATTAAGGTTAACGGTGGCTTATGTGCTCCTTTTGAGGTGAAAAGAGGAGTGAGACAGGGTTATCCTCTGTCAGGTATGTTATATTCTGTAGCCATTGAACCCCTTTTACACAAGTTAAGAGAAAGCATTAAAGGTTTGATTTTACCATATTCTGGTAAAAAGGTTTCCCTGTCAGCATATGCTGACGATGTAGTGATTTTTATTAGTAATCAAAAGATGTCGACACAGTGGTAAATATTTTAAATGATTTTAAAGAGATATCATCAGCTACAGTAAATTGGGCCAAGAGTGAAGCAATTTTGGTTGGACATTGGTCACAGGGTATTCCAATACTCCCAAATGGTTTACTTTGGTCTAAAGGAGGTTTTAAGTACCTGGGGGTTTTTCTTGGAGATGATTCCATTGTAAAGAAAAACTGGGACAATGTTCTTGAAAAATGTCAAAGGAAGATTAAATAAATGGAAGTGGTTGTTTACGAAAATGTCCTACAGGGGGCGTATTCTTATTATAAACAACCTTGTGGCCTCCTCTTTGTGGCATCGCTTAGCCTGCCTGGATCCTCCTTTAAATCTACTTGTAGAGATTCAGAAAGTCCTGGTAGGTTTCTTTTGGGAAAAATCACATTGGGTATCCCAAAGTGTGCTATTTTTATCCAAGGATGAAGGAGGTCAAGGTCTTATTAATGTGCATAGCAGAATTGCTACTTTTCGTATGCGTTTTATACACAGACTGTTGTATGGATCCTTTGACTCTAACTGGAAAGTTGTTTCATGTGAGATTTTAAAGAGTGTGGGAGGCCTAGGCTTTGATAAAACTCTCTTTTTAATGGATCCTCTGAAAGTAAACACATCAGATGCACCAATTTTTTACAAGAACATTTTTTAAAGTTTGGAATCTGTTTAATATTTTTGTTGAACAGAATCCAAGGACACTTTATTGGTTACTGCAAGAACCATTGATTAATGGGACTCGTTTTGACAATGCAGGAAACGTCTCTTTTCTTTCTGCAAGTGCTGGCAATTTAACCAAAGCTGGAGTAACGACACTTGGACATTTGATAAATACAGCTGGACCTAATCTTGAAGAGACTGCTGTAAAGCTGGGCATTAAATCCATTAGGTTGGTTCAGCAAATTCTAATAAAATGGAAGTCAGCATTGTTAGAGGAGGAATTAAAAATCCTCGCAGACTTTTGTCAAGGATTCTTGAAGCCTAATGAGGAGGACTCCTTTTATACTTTAATTTTGTCTCCTAAACTGGAAGAATGTGATGGCCCTTTTTTGATGAAGAGAGATATATGTTTTTGTGATGATTCTCTGAATGTTAAAGAGGTGTATAAAAGTTGTATGAAGGTTTTTAATAAAAAAGTCTTGAATAACAGATGTGATACTCCATGGCGTAATGTCCTTGGGCTAAGCAAAGAGTGTAAACCAGAATGGAGAGCACTATATAAGCCACCGTTAACCAAGGGGGGGGTGATTTTCAGTGGAGGATTTTACATGGAGTTATAGCTGTAAATGCTTTCATTTCGGTGTTGAATCCGGAAATAAGTCCTGATTGTCCTTTTTGTGGTCAAAGAGAAACCGTGTTTCACACTTTTATGTATTGTTGCAGATTGAAACCTTTATTCCATGTTTTGGAGAATCTTTTGACATCTTTTAATGAGGTATTTTCTATGCAAATGTTTATTTGTGGTTTTAAATATGTAAGAAGAAGGTCTTTTGAATGTCAATTGTTGAATTTTGTTTTGGGTCAGTCAAAAATGGCAATTTACGTAAGCAGGCAGAATAAGGTTGAAAATAAATCTGGACAGGATGTTCTGATGGTTCTTACCAATTTAATTAAGTCAAGAGTGGTCACAGATTTCAATTATTTTAAGGCAATGAATGACTTGTTATCTTTTGAAATGAAGTGGTGTTGTAAAGAAGCACTGTGTTCTGTATGTGAAGGCATGGTAGTCTTTGCATTTTTTTTGCAGTAAGGGTTTTTGTATTAGGAATATGCAGTTTTATATTTATGTACATGTTTTCATTTTTGTGAATATGTAATGTGAATGTTATTTTGTATGTTTTTTTGAAGAGATGTATGAGACTTAACATTTTTGTAATTAAATGGACTTTTCAAATTCAATTCTTTGTTTCTCTGTGTGTCTCTCTCTCTCTCTCTCTCTCTCTCTCTCTCTCTCTCTCTCTCTCTCTCTCTCTCTCTCTCTCTCTAATAGCTTCATTAATAACTGCATTAGAATGCTATCAACCAGCAAAAGAGGCATTGGATGAGATGCAGAAGAAACAATCCTACTCACAATAACTATTTAAGTACAAAAACCGGACAAATCCCTTTAAATATATCGTCTGATTGATGTCTTGAGGTGTGGCAACCGTAGTATAAGTGGAATAATAATAACTCTGCTTCGCACCGTGGCCACATCACCACCTCGGGTGTGCATTATTTTTCTAATAATTCAATGGTTCGTCAATTATTCCTTACTTCAGTTATCATTAATTTGATTAATTAGTTGTTGCTCCCCAAATAATAGCCAGTGTTTAAAAACAAACAACATAAATAACTTTTCAAGTAATAACAGCAACCTAAATTTATTCAGACACCTTAAACCTTTCTCACATTATCAGTTTATTCGCTATAGTTAACAAAATGGTAATAAACTATGGCAAGAACAAATTCATCTTAATAATGTCAGATAACTTTGATAGAAAGGTATGTAATGATTTTGGATGAATAGCTGTTAGCAGTCAACTGTTAAACTGAAGTACACAATAAGATAATACCAAATTAAGCCAACCAATTACTAAGCAATGCTTTTTTTTATTCTTTTTTTTTTCAGTCTATGGTGTAAAAAGCATTAGCAATTAAAAACAAACAAAACAACAAACAAACAAACAACAACAACAAAAACACTTAAGCAAAACATGGTCAGGTCAAAGTGTCTGATTTTTTGGTCTCAAATTTTTATCAGTTTTACTGATAGTCTGATAGTATGAAGACTTTTTGGGTATAATATGTCACAGTTTACTTTCTTTTATTGTTAGGATGATTCTAAGGGCTCATGTATTTGGTGAGTTAGGATGATTCTAAGGGCCCACACACAATTGGGGCCCCCAGAGATCTGTTTTATTAGCGGTAACAGTACAAAGAGTTACAAATTAAACAAAATTATGGCTTATTTCTGCATTTCTGGCAATAAACAAAATTATGGCTTATTTCTGAATTTATGGTTAAGTTTAATCCTACGCAGCTAACCTAGAGTCACTGAGTGAGATCAGATGGTAAACCGTAAAATTAGGGATGTCTTCGAGTTCAACAAAGATGTATAAATCCAGTCTTCAAAAGAGCTAAATATTTGTGGATTGGAAACAAATGGAAAATTGACAAGCTTTTGCTGCAATTCTATGGATGTTTTGCCCGCCAGGCCTTCGAGCCAGTCACGTGCCTGAAAACAATGAATTGTAGCCTCTAAATTTGATAATGCTCAACATCATGAAAGTGACATGACATGACATACAGCCAAGTATGGTGACCCATACTCAGAATTCTTGTGTAGCATTTAACCCATCCAAAGTGCACACACACAGCAGTGAACACACACACACACCATGAACACACACCCAGAGCAGTGGGCAGCCATTTATGCAGTGGGCAGCAGTTGGGGGTTCGGTGCCTTGCTCAAGGGCACCTCAGTCGTGGTATTGCCTGCCCGAGACTCGAACCCACAACCTTAGGGTTTGGAGTCAAACAAGCCCTAATTAGGCCATGACTTCACCCATTGGTTCGAAGTGCTGTCAATGCTTTGTAAAGCATTTTTATCATGCCAGTAAAGCTACTGGAATCTCAATTTACCAGTTGCTGATTGCGATGCAGAATTTTTCAAATAGGATACACATCTCAACCACAGAACATCTCTGTTCATGGTATGAAACACTCAATTCTATGTTTTAAAATATTACCCTGTTCACACTGAGCCAATATTTATTCTGATGACTTTCGTGTGACTGATCACGCTGTATTTTGTATGAATAGCCTAACAAAATGCTTCCCCTGTCCAGATTTAACAATAACTGACACTTCAAATCAACATTTCAATTTCAACTTTTACTAAATGTAGTCCTTAGTAATGTCTAAAAATATATCAGTGAATAACCTGATACAAGTAGCGTGCTTTATGTCTTAAGTTCTCACTGCAGCAAATGGTTTATATGTATTTATATGTATTTATATATACAGTAGGGCTATACAGCCATCTAGAGGATACACCCTGATATTGCAGAAGATAAATGGTGAATAATTTAGAGGTTAATATTTAGTAAAATCCACTTAAAATAATACAACTATAATATATATAAAATTATTGTGGTAATGTTTTGCTCTTTTGGAAAGTGTTGGTTTTGTTTTGTTTGTGTTTTTGAATATGATATGATACTAAGGTGTTTGGAAAACACAATATTTTTCACATATTTTACATCATTACAACACCTTTCTCCCCAGTCTGGCATGAACGGCTCGAATAGCTCCTGTATCAAATGAAGGCCCACCCTCTGAAATATGAAATATGCTGTGATTAGTTAGCTGGGCCAGTGTGTGTTGTGATTGGCAGCACTCGGAGCCTGGTCAGGAAATGTCATGACCCTTACCATAGCCACCTGCTACTATAAAAAAAATAGTCCCGCGCAGACCTCTACTACATGTAAACTAACTCTCATTAGACTAGAGTATTAGTAGACTGTCTGATTAATATCTGATAACTCTTTATTCTGATGGTCTCCCAACAGACATTATAATGACTATAAGTAATTTTGCAATACATGTGTAACTTATTCTAACCCTAACCCTACCAGTCTGCTAACACTCTACTAACACTATAATGAGAGTCAGTAGATCTGTAGGTGCAACGTTACTTAAATAGTCAACACAATGTGTTAGATGGAATATCAAAATAAAGTGAAATGTTCTGAATTAGCAAGCAATGGTGGATGATATAGATGTATCAAATTAACTGATGAAGAGAAAGTCAAGTCTGACCTCTCAAACACAGATATGGATTTGGATTTATTTTATTTTAAAATATAATAAAGGTCAAGTCAGTTTTTCACTGCAATGCTATGGACAGTGGATTATTCATTGATTTATTTTTATTTTATTTTCATTTTTCTATGATAAATGTCAAACTTTTTTTTCAGTCATCATAGTTGTTAAACCAACATTACAGATTTAAATACACAATTAATTAAATATAGGATAATTAATTCACCCCTTCAGAAACCAGTCATCAATTAGTACAGCAGCACTGATTAAGACTTTTACTCATTGCTAGTCTTGCAAATAAACAAGAGTTGAGTGAATTTTACTTTATGGGATTGTTTTGCTTATCCCATAACTTTAACCCTCATTTGGTGTTCAAAACCCTATAACACCTGTGGTGTTCCCGATTTCTCTGTTCAGATGCCGTAGCAGTTCCCACAGGAGTTTTCTTTTCAGATGCTGCAGCAATATCTGCTCCTGCAGGAACTCTTCCATATTTCCGCACTGCCGCAGCAGTCCCCTCTCCCGCATGAGCTATTTCATTATTTTCCCACTGCCGCAGCAGTTCCTGCTCCTGTATTTAAATCTGTCAAAAATGACCGGCCTATAAAAAAAAAGCTTATAAATCACTCATTATACCATATTTTCACCCAGTCTTGGATTCAATCTTTTTGTCAACATGCTCTCTTTCAATTAGGACTGGTTTTATATTTTGATTTGCATCTGAATAATCATAGGACTCATTTATTTGAGATTAGGCATTTCATTTTTTGAGTAATTTTTTTTTTTTTAATTTTTGAATAATTTTGGAAATATTAAATAAAATCTGAAGAAAATTGGTATTGTTGATCACACTAGTCTGCTCTAATGTTTCACCAGGAATTTTGTTTTGAAACTTTTGTTTTGTAAAAAATATGGCACATAGTCACACTTGTGGTGTTCCCGGTCAAAAATGACCGGCCTATAAAAAATAGCTTATAAATCACTCATTATACCATATTTTCACCCAATCTTGGATTCAATCTTTTTGTCAACTTGTTCTCTTTCAATTAGGACTGGTTTTATATTTCTGTTTGCATCTGATTAATCGTGGGCCTCATTTATCTGAGAGTAGGCATCTCATTTTTTGAGTAAAAAACAAATAATTTGTGAGTAAATCAAAAATGGTCACAATGGCCGACCACTGAAAGTGAATGGGAGAGACTGAAAATAACAGAACAATTTAGTTTTTCAGGAGCATGTTCATTATTTTCATGTACACATATGAGCATATGTGCTTGCAAACATTGAGCCCTTGGACCTGTGCATGTATCGATACATTTATACACACGCTACCCAGACACACACACGTTAAAACACACAAACTTTTTTGAGTATTACACACATTCTTTTCCACAGAGAGAAATTTGATCCTACCCTAACCTGCATCTAATATACATTTATCCATCTGACATTACCACACACACACACACACACACACACACACACTGAGTTTGCTGCCCAGGCCACCACAAACTCTCAGATCAACATTGACAATTACACCAACTCTGTCCTGGAGCACATCAACAGGTGTGTGGGCAGAGTGACCATACAAAAAAAAATTCCCCAATCAGAAGCCCTGGATGAACAGAGAGGTTCGCCTCCTGCTCAAAGCAAGAGATGCAGCCTTCAGGTCTGGAGACTGGAAGGCTTACAGCTCAGCCAGAGCCAACCTGAGGAAGGGTATCTGCCAGGCCAAACTCACACATAAACAGAGGATTGAAGAACACTTCAATTCTTCAGACCCCTGGGGTATGTGGCAAGGCATACAAACTATCACAGACTACAAACCACCCAGCACTGTGCCCCGCTCCAGCTCTGCCTCCCTCCCTGACGAGCTCAATCACTTTTATGCCCGTTTTGATCAAAATAATAAGGCGATCTCACTCAAAGCTGAGCATCAACCCAATGAACTGCCCCTCACACTCTCCACCTCAACTGTTTACTCCACTCTGCGTAAGGTGAATGCACCGAAGGCAGCTGGACCTCATGGAATACCTGGTCGTGTGCTTAAAGCCTGTGCGGAGCAACTGGCTGAGGTCTTTACGGACATTTTCAACCTGTCCCTGGCCCAGGCAACTGTCCCCACTAGTTTCAAAACCTCCACCATCATGCCAGTTCCGAAGCACTCCACTGCCTCGGCCCTTAACGACTTCCGTCCTGTCGCACTCACCCTCATCATTGCCAAGTGCTTTAAAAAGGCTAGTTGCATCCCATTTAAAATCCTGTCTCCCTGCTACACTAGACCCATACCAGTTTGCCTATCGCAGCAATAGGTCAACAGAGAACGCCATCTCTACGGCACTTCACTCTTCCCTCACCCACCTGGACAGTCAAAATACACATGTGAGAATGCTGTTCATTGATTTCAGTTCTGCATTTAATACTGCTCAGCCAGCTTGGAATCAACACATCCATCTGCAACTGGATTCTAGATTTTCTGACTAACAGACCTCAGTCTGTTAAGTTAGATAACCTCTCCTCCTCCATCATCATCACCCTGAACACTGGTGTTCCACATGGCTGCGTACTGAGCCCTCTCCTGTACTCCCTATTTACCCATGACTGCGTTCCTGTTTATGGCTCCAACACAATAATCAAATTCGCACATGACACCACGGTGGTAGGTCTGATCAAAGATAATGATGAGTCAGCCTACAGGGTGTGGCTGTGAGGTGTGCCACCAACAATCTGGAACTAAACACCCAGAAGACAAAGGAGATAATTTTGGACTTCAGGCTGACTAGGAGTCATGCACACACACCCATCTACATCAACAGAGCTTTGGTAGAGCATGTGTCGAGTTTCATATTACTTGGCATCCACATCTCTGATGAACTCATCTGGTCCCTAAACACCTCCACCCTGGTCAAAAAGGCTCAGCAGCGTCCCAGGATCCATCTCAGTATGGTACAGCAATTGCTCTACATCTGACCGCAAAGCACTCCAGCGGGTGGTGAAAACTGCTCAACGGATCACCGGCACCCAGTTAACTCCTATTGAGAACATTTATTATAAGCGCTGCCTGGGCAGGGCAAGGAACATCATCAAGGATGCCTCTCACCCTAACCATGGACTTTTCACCCTCATTCCATCCGGCAGGCATTACAGGAGCTTACGCTCTCGCACTAGTAGGCTCAGGAAGAGCTTCTTTCCCGAGGCTGTGACACTTCTGAACTCCACACCACCAATCTAACCTGCACCTGCTTTCTTACTGCACTGGCCACAGTACTTTACATACATGTATTTGCACTACTCATATTTTGCACAGACTACACATTGTTCAAGCTATCACACTGTAAATTATCTAACGTTGTTACTGTACATAGCACAGTAAACTATGTCTATAAAAATAATTATTGCACTACTGATTACTTGTTTTTAACAAAACTATTGCACACTCATCCAACTGTATTTATTACCACTGTTCTTACGTTGCTGCTGTTCATAATGTACATATAACCCTACATTGCTGTTGTTCATAATGTACATATAATCCCTACATTGCATTCCTAGTTATATTCTGTACATACTCTGATTAATACTGTATATAGCAACTCCTATATTCTTGCACTATAACACTATATTCTTGCACTTCTGGTTAGATGTTAACTGCATTTAATTAGCTCTGTACTTGTACTCTGCATAATGAAAATAAAGTTGAATCTAATCTAATCTAATCTAATCTAATCTAATCTAATCTATTAAGGGAACGTATGTGATAATAGAGGTGTTACCAAGATAAAGTGAGTAATATTTAGCTGGTCACGTTATTTCAACATAATGGTCTTCATAAGGAGGCACAGACATTATGAATAAAATAAGTTTTTTTTTTTTGTTTGTTTGTTTGTTTCTAGGTCACCAAAATTACTGGATTCTTTATATCATGAGGGTAGACCATTTTAAAAATATTTGCAAAAAGCACTATGTTCTATATTAGTAAAGTTATGTACTAATATTATCTATTCAGAGTAACCTAGAAAATATAGAAAAATAGAAGTTGATTTTATGCCCACTGTGGTCTTTTTAGCGTTGAATCAATGTTGACATCGCTACATGGGAAATAATTTTTCCCACTTGTAGCCTATAAAGGTCATCAGGACTCATTATTATGTCAAATGAGTCTAGACTTAAAAAAACATCAATGTAAAAAAAAAATCATAGTTACTGATTAATTTGTCATAAGCGGCAGGTTTTTGTGAATCTTGATGACTGGGCTTCATATTGTAACAAAGGAGGCACAGAAGGTGGAGGATCCACATGTAGCAGGTTTAATGATAAAGATAATTCAACATAGGGAAAAACACTAGGGGCAGAAAGCTGAAAACACAAAAACGAGGTACATCCAAAAATGACTGACAACAAAGGACTAAAACACAGGACTATTTATGCACTGAGTGGAACCAATGAACTAATGAGTAACTATGGAAAATAACAAGGGAATGGGTGTGGTCAAATTAGTGTCCATGGCAGCAAACAAGGGAGCGAGCAGCAGGGAACATAAGGGTAACAAGGCGACAACAGAGAAACGTCTTGGGTTACTTGACTGTAACCCTGTTCCCTGAAAAAGCGGGAACGAGATGCTGCGCCCATTAGCGCTATTTAGTGCAGCATCGAGTGTAGCTTTTGATAAGGGAACAGAACTACATATTAAGGGTTCTTGATCACAGACATCAGAAACGCAGACAGGCATCGTGACACATATGAAGAACAGAAGCATCACTATGGCTGCGTTCCAGTCCATTTTTTTATGCCCTTCACTCGCAAACTTCCCTCCATCTCGTTTAAGTACGTCACTGATTATGTTGCATGAGTGCCCACTACTGGCGGAACAAAGACTATAGACTTTGTGCAGGAACCCTTGGATTGGGCTGAATTGGAACATCTTAAGCCCATGATCACTTAGAATCTGCTATGTAGTTGGTTTATTGTTTACATTTTTCCCCTTACAAATTTGTGCAGCATTATATATGTATATAGGTATGATTAGGCTGTTATAAATGTAAAAAAAAAGAAAAAAAAATACATTATAGAGTTGTCTGGGGTGGGGATAAATTAAATGTGATCTGCGATGATGCCATAATCGCATTGCATTGTGGTCTATGGAGCTGAAGTGTACATACAAAGCAGACTTGCTCCCTCTGTCAAAATTGAGGGGTCGAGGGTCTGTCTATGTAAACTTCCCTCGTTCACTTCACGAAGTGGAACACACTTCAAAATGGCAGCGAGGACTCCCCCGAGGGGAAGTGCTTAGGGAAGTTTGCGATTGCGTGCCTTAAAGTGGAGTAGAACGCAGCCTATGAGAAACGCCACAACATCATCCATGATGAAAAGGTCAAAGGTCACCTTAGAGGTCACAGATCATCAAATATATTTCTTTACAAAGTGTTATATCAGCACACAACAAGAGAATGAATAAGACATATAGAGTACTGTAAAGTCAAACTGAATCATGTCTATTGTTTTTTTTTTGTTAACAACTGTTTATTGATTTTTTTTTTCTGTGAACAGTAGTATCAAGCAAAGAAGCAACTGTACAAATTTCGAACCCATCCCAACCCATCCCACCCCCTGGTAGACTTAAGGGTAGAGAAGAAAAAATAATAAATAAATACATAAAGTAAAATAGATAATAATAATAAAAATAAATTAAGTAATATTAATACATAAAATACAATAAAATAATATTTACAAAGATTTTAGAAAAGATGACACAACATTAAAAGATGAATGCCATAAATTAACAGTTTTCACATTAGACCCATGTATACGAAAAGTTGAGAGTTCCATCAAGATAATGTCCAACAAATATACCGCCCAGGTTCGTCTGTCCATTGTGTGAGGAGGATTCCAACGGTTGACTAGCAACGTTTTTTGCTGCAGTGAGAGCAGCTAACAGTAAACCTCTTTGTTGGACGGACAAGGTAAGGTCCCAAAAGTCATTCATGAAAAAATGGCGTGGAGTCAAACAAATCTCAGTACCCAACAAATAAGAAAGGTCCTGTGAGAGCTGAGACCAAAAAGGAGAGAGAGAGGGGCACTCCCAAAAAAAAATGCAAAAATGTGCCTAAAGATCCTTGTGAACAGAGATTGCACTTAGGAGAAGAAGACAGATTCATATGAAAACGTTTCATTGGAGTCAAGTAAACCCTATGCAGCAATTTCCAATGAATCATTTGGTGGTTAGGGTTTTTAGAAGACAGTTTAAACATTCCCCATATCTGATCCGAAAAATAAAACATGTACATCCTCATTAAGATCCTTAGCCCAGACAGTTGTAATAGATAAAGGTTTGTATGAATGCTCAAGAACGAAAAAGGTAGATGACTGAAGCAGAAGAGGGAAATTCCTCAGAGGGAAGGATTAGTTTGCGCAAAGGGTGAATAGGCAATTGAGAGTTCCAGGGCACCCCATATGCCCGTAGGGCCGATCTAATGCGCAAATACATAAAAAAGGAAGTGCCTGGCAGATTATACTGAGTTTTAAGATTCTGGAAGGATTGTAAGCCACTATCATCATAGATATCTCCCAGAGTGTTTACTTTATGATGAGTCCATTGCGGACAATGAAATGGAGTATTGCCTGATAAAAGATTATTGTTGTGGAAAATTGGTGAATGCTTATGCCATATTGTAACTAGTTGTAAACGTCTTTCAACATCCCTCCATGTGGATAGGAGATGGGTTACAATGGGACCAAACCTAGATTTACACTGGCCTAAGCGGAACCCCCGAAAAAACAAGATGCTTCAATTTATATGGATACACAATAGATTCCTCAATTGCTCTCCAAGATACAGAAGCATCTGGGTCAAACCAAACTGATAAAGGGTGGAGGGAAAAGGCTTGAGCATACAGTCTAAAATTAGGGAGAGAAAGACCTCCATGTAATCTATTTCGTTGTAAGGTAGTCAGTTTAATACGAGGACGTTTCCCATTAAACATATATACCGTGAAACACATGCATCAAGTTTGTTCCAGTAGCCAACTGGTGGAGGGAGAGGAATCATCGAAGAAAAGAAATTGATACGTGGGAGAACATTCATTTTAATCACCGATATACGAGCCTGAAGAGAAGTAGGAAGACGAGACCAATTTTCCAAATCTGAGGATATTTTGGATAGAATACTATTATAGTTTTTTGAAAGGATTTCTTGCAGAGAAGGAAAAAACATTTATCCCCAAGTACTTAAAGTTTTGAACCAATGGAATAGATGCCGAAAGGGAAGTGGGATCAAATTTAGAATTGAGGGGAAGTAGACATGACTTACTCCAATTAATTTTAAACCCAGAGAGAGATCCAAAATGGTCAAATAAATTCAATACATGAGGAATAGAATGTGACGGCTTCTCCAAAAACAATAAGATATCATCAGCAAATAAAGAAATATGATGCTGAGTATTCCTTATAATTATGGGAGAAATAGTTTGAGATCGTCGGACCGCTTGAGCTAAGGGTTCCAAGGATAATGCAAATAACAGAGGAGAAAGCGGGCAACCCTGACGAGTACCTCGATGTATAAAGAATGGGTTAGAGCAAACAGAACCTGTGAGAACAGAGGCTGCTGGATTGAAGTACAGAACTTTTATCATGTTTATGAAACTCGATCCTAGACCCAGATGCTGTAGAACCGCCCATAAATAGTTCCATTCTAGCTGGTCGAAAGCTTTCATTGCCTGATAATACTGCACAAGGGGAGGATGAACTATTAGTTGAGTTAATAATATGATATAACCTGTGTAAGTTGTCCGAAGCTGAGCGAGATTTAATGAACCCTGTTTGGTCATGATGAACTAGCCTGTTCATAAATTTCTCTAGACGACGAGATAGTACCTTAGCATACAATTTAACATCAGTCCCTATCAAAGAAAGTGGCCGGTAACTAGAACAAGAAGTCGGATCTTTATCTTTTTTTAACAAGAGAGAAATAACAGCTATATTAATAGATGGGTGAAATGAGCCTTGACTAACTGAAAAATTTATCATATCTAACATAAGGGGGCCTAAATCCGACCAAAAAGTAGAATACAATTCGACTGGAATACCATCTAAACCTGGGGATTTCCCCTTGTTCATAGACCGGATTGCTGACTCCAGCTCCTGAAGAGTAATCGGTTCAGCCAGGTAATCCGAATCCGAATCTGACAGCCTAGGTAGATCAAGATTGGACAAAAAAGATGTAAAAGAATCAGGGTCACCAACAGCAGAAGAAGTATAGAGGTTAGAGTAAAAAGAATGAAAAGAAATATTAATGTCTTTTGGGTCTGTCATAATGAGCCCGGATTGGGATTTCACTGCTGAAATATTAGCAAATTTTTCACTGTTGCGTATTCTTAGAGCTAAAAGGTGGCTTGGTCTACTTCCTTGAAAATAATAATTCTGCCTGCATCTTTGAATCAGGAATTCTGCCCTGGATCTCAGTAATGAATTAAGTTCGGGACCTAACCGCCATAATTTTGCTGAGTGTACTGTCTGAGAAACAACGTTGATTGTCTCTAGTCAGATTCTGGAGCTGTGATTCCAGTTCAGCTATCTTTTTATGTCGTTTTTTTTTCTGAAGGAAAGAGGCATATGAAATTGAGTTATTCCTTATAAATCCTTTAACTGCATTCCAAAGTGTTCGCGGATCATCCACTGAACCTTGGTTAATTTCAATAAACTCAGCAAATTTATTTCTGAATTGACTGCAAAAGTTTTCATCCTGTAACAATTTAGGGTTAAATCGCCATCTAGTTGCATGAGATGGCCGAGGGATCAAAGATAATCTGCACAAATTTCCATCATGATCCGACAAAGATAAGGAACAGATATCGGCATCACGAACAACTGAAGATAAAGAAGTAGAAATGAAAATATAGTCAATTCGCGAATAGGATTTATGAGTGGCAGAAAAGAAAGTGAAAGACTTGGCAGAAGGATTAATTAAACGCCAAACTATCCACCAATGAAGCTGAGGTTACACATTGCCTAAGTTTGTCAGAACAGAAGGCTTAAGAGGGTGATTCCTTTGGTCCAGATCTATCTAGGATATGCGACATTACAGAATTTGTGTCTGCACCCAATACAATTTCAAAATCTGAAAATTTTAAAAGATAGGTAGACAAAACAGAGAAAAAAGTAGGGTCAGGAGTACAAGGGGCATAAACTGAAATAAATACAATATTCCTATTCTCCACTATTGTTTTTATATGTGTTATTCTACCGTCTGTATCACAACCTTTATCTAAAATAGTAATATTTAAAGTCCTCCGCACCAATATTAGAACACCCTTGGTTTTAGTATCGGAAGATGAATGAGATACCACTTCATAAAACTTATTACACCTGTGTACATCCTCCTCTTTCAAATGAGATTCTTGAACTAGCACTATATCAATCTTTCTTGTTCGTCAAAAAATCCAGAAAACCTGTACGTTTGTGTGGTGCATTTAGGCCATTAATATTACAACTTCGAATATTAAGGTCAGTCATAGGTATCAAACAGAATTACTGCATAGTAAGACCAAATACAAATTTGAAAACAAAACCAGTTGAGTCTACCATCAAACCACCCCCCACCCCCATCCTTCCCATCAGCTTTCAAAAAAAACATAAACACATTTCCATGAACTATGGCAGATCAAACCAAGAACAAACCTTGATCTGCCAGCACCCCTTAATATGATCCGTGGCGTCAACAAAAACCTGCACGTTACTAAAGCGCCAACATTGGCCCCAAAGTCACATATTTACTAGATAGTATCTCTGTTGAAAATAACTAAATAAATAAATAAATAAATAAATAAATAAAATAAAAAATATAAAAGAAAACAATAAAGGAAAAAAATAAATAAAGAATGAAAAGAGAAGGAATACAACTAAAACAAAAATATTATACCACCATAATCAGTAAGCGATACTGTATGCTCAATGAGACCTTCTAGTAACTATGAGTTCAGAAGTAAACATTAGAGTGAACAGTGAAAGACACAGTCGCCTAACCATTTAGAGCATCTCCTCTCCAGTTAGATAACAAATGTCCAGCTGGAGTTCACTGAGAGCTGGTGGATGAATGGGATCTGAGAAAAATTCTCGCTTCTTCTGGGGAGTATAACATTTTAGGTTCACCTTGATTGAGGAATGACCTTCAGCGTTGCAGGATAGAGAAGAAAATTCTGGATGCCTGCTTCTCTCATTTCCTTCCCTAACTGGCGCGAATGCACTTCTTCTTTTTGCGGTAACTGGAGAAAAGTCTGGAAAGAAAGACAGCGTTGCTCCGTCGGATGTTTTCACCGGGGCGTGAAGTCTGGCGGCCCGCAAAATGAGCTCCCTGTCCGCGTAGCGCAACAGTTTAAAGATGAAAACCCGTGGTTTAGCGCGATCTGAGGAGAGCCTTGTGTACACGCGATGCGCTCGTTCCACTTCAATCTCTTTGCCCGCCTGAGACGGAAGCCACGTCGGTAGAGATCTTTTCAAAAAGCCCATAGGGTCGTCCTTTTTTCGGACCCTTCAGGCAATCCAACCAGACACAGATTACTGCTCCTATTGCGATCCTGTAAGTCCACCACCTGTTGCTCGTGCGCGGCTACTCGCCTATCATGATCTGCAACAACTTTCTTTTGTTCTCTCATCTCCCCTGTAAGAAGATCCAATTTGGAGCATAGCGACTGAACAACTGACATGTGAGAAGCGAATTCGTTCCGCATCGCTGACAACTCAGTTCTTAGAATGTCCTCAAAGTAGGTATGATGACAAAATTTTCAAACACCCCTAAGATCAAAATGGATCACATGACTAGACAGAGCTGAAAATTCCCTTTACGACGACACCTGGATTGTGAAGATCAGTTGAGGATTGCGAAAGTTATGATATTTTTAATAACGGGGAATATAGTAAAATAGTATACATTAATTACAATTGAAGTCGTGTGACCGAAAATGCTTACTATTCACATATTTTTTCTTGTAACTTCCTCATTTTATCAGATATTTGCATGAAATTTGAATAGAAGGTAGAATTTTGTTAGTTCTTTCAAATGAAATCATGAAAATTTACTATTTTAGCTGGAATGGGCATCAGACCCATGGTACCCTCACTGAAAACAAGTATAATTAATAAGAGTTCATTCATATTCATAAACATTTATTTTCAGAATACAAGAGAAAACAACAATACACATCACTATTAATTGTTAATTCATATTCATACAAGTACACAACAAATATTCATTGTCATTCACAAACAGACAATCAGTTTTTTTTTATTGTTTTTTATTTTATTTTTTTGAACGATGCCTGCAGTGCATCTGAAAGGGCGTTCGCTAATCTACCCGCCACAAATGTGACTACCCAATTTCCGCGATTTAGTTAAATACCTTCTCCTCTATGGATTTCAATGGAATTTCGTCAGTACCAAGATAAAAGCTATGTATTTATGTCCAACTACCTTTCAGTAGTGTCCAAAGCTTAGATGAAGCCCACCGACCGGTTGAAAGCCACGCAAATTTTCCGAAAGTCGGGGTGACCTGAAAACACCTCAGGGCTGAAATCCCGAAGTGTCCAACGCTGCAGGGGTTTGCACTCAACGTAGTTAACGTCGTATTCAGGAAAAACATACTCCCACCAGGCGGCCAGGAGTAGATATTGAATGACACACACATTAACAGTACCACGCAGTTTGGAACACATTTTTGAGGCAGAATGTTCGCCGCGAGTGGTTGCTATGTCATCATACCTACTCAAAGTGCGCAACAGTATTCGCCATCTTATCCACCATATCATCCGTGGTCGGTGGCTTGGATTTCTTCTTAATTGGAGAAGCCGACGGAGACATCTCCTGCTGTTTCCGGTTGAAAGCCATCAGAAATAATATTATTAAAGAAGTTAACTTAAATTAAAACAAAAAAATCGGCAAAAAGGGGCCAAACGTGCGGAGCTCTACTCAAGCGCGACTAGGTTCATGAGCACGTCACGTGACTCCTCCTGAATCATGTCTATTGTAAATAAGATGAATAAACTCTTCAACTGATTACATTGTTTAAATAATTACATTATTTTCAAGGAATAATAATTTTGAAAGGATTTTGTGTGAAATAGTTTTGTTCTTACTTTTTGAAAAGTATTTGTTGTCAACAGCTTGGGTGTTTCTACTATCAGATCTAAAATGTTGAAACATCTATAATAAATGTTTGAAATTATTGTCACCGTAAGAGCTCCAAAATAACTGAATTAGTCATATATTGAATAAACACTTTTTCATAATGTGTCTAATTATGAGTTTTATCAGTTTATCAGAGGTTTATTTTTCCTTCATTTATTTCCACACTGTGTTCATATAACCTCCATCAGCAGCTGCAGTGTCTCTCAGCTGTATCAGTGCAGTCACTGTGACTCTGACTGACGGAGGTTTTTGTACGACTCTTTATCACTGTGTGAACACATAGCTACTACTGATATAGTGTCTACTTTGACAGTAATAATATCCGGTATCTTCAGTCTGGACTCCACTGATGGTCAGAGTGAAATCTGTTCTGGATCCACTGCCACTGAATCTAGATGGAGTGTTTGTCTCTCTTTGGTTTGCATAACGAGTCAAGAGTTTAGGAGCTTCTCCAGGTTTCTGCTGATACCAGGCCATACAAGTATATGGACCTGGACAGCCGTCATACACTGCTGTGTTTGTTTTACAGTTTATAGTGACTGATTCACCAATCTGAACTGTTTTAACAGAGGGAGTCTGAGTCACAGTCACCTGTCCACTGAAACCTAAAAACATAGAGTTAGAAAGAGAAGGGTCTATGTGTAACATTCACTCTTGATAATAATAATATAATATTTTACTTTAAAATTTTCATGTAAACACTTTACCTTGTATGCATATACAGAGAGTCCAGATGAGGATGATGATGTTGTTCATTGTTGTTGTTGTGTCTTGTGTGATGATGAAGATTGTGTTCTGTTCTGCTCTCAGTCATGAAGTGTTAAACTCACAGCACTATAAACACTCTCATGCAAAGTGTCTCTGTATGTAAATGCTCTTCATACACAGCTGTCTCAGACCGCAGATGAATTTCTTTATTGCATGTCCATGTTGTACAAAACATTTCAAGCTTAACAGTTTTTTCAACTGCTTACACAAAATCTTTACTTGTCACACAATTTCTTAAAGCTGACACTCAAACAGCAGAAGCACACACCAAATCTGCAAAACCATAAACTAATTCTCAGCCTTTGACTCAGTTTTCAGTTTTATAAAACACATTTTGCAAAACAAAACATAATTCTAACAGGAAATATTATGGCAAAAGTGTTTGCAAATGTTTGCTTTTGAGATGTGTTTTTGATGTTTTGAATGCAGTGCTTCATTTTGCAAGAGATGCGAGGCATTTTGCATTTTGCATTAAAAAACTGTAATACCTTTTGATAAATATAAACCGCACAAACTGAAATACAGAAAATGTTTGCATTCATATTTTATCACAAATTATATGTTTATATATAGCTTTTTTTGTGATAAAGTACAGTACAGCTTGGTTCGATACAGTTTAATTTCTTCTGGAAAGATCTCTATGTCTTATATATCTAATAGAAGATATATTACAAACATGTATTAAATTCATTTTTAATTGAAAAATAATTTTAGAAATTCTTAAAATGAATGAAAACTGATATGAACTTAAAACATTTTTAAATATATTTTTCAAAGATATTAACACAAATATTGTAACTAATTGTTACAAAATAGCTGTTTCTTGCAGCACAAGTTTGGTAAGATTTTTGTGGTTTCACACTATCCAAAATTTTACCATGATGCTTTCAACAGCTGCAATAATTTTAATTATGTTTGAAATCTTGTGTTTACATCAGTATTTGTTTCCTAAGCTGCTTGTTGTGAGCAGAGAAGTAAAGGCCAGACACTATTAATGTGTTGAGTTGAGGTGTGTTCTCTGATTGTCAGGCTTCATCCCTCCTACAGAGTGCATGAAGAGAGTTCCACAAAGATCAGCAGAACTGATGTGAGAGACAAACAGGAGTTTCTCTTCAGACTGGAGCCGGAGCTGAAGGTGTTGGGGAGCATCAGGTCTCAGGACAGCAGTGCTGGAGTCCTGCAGAAGGACGGTCTGAACATCTGGAGCAGCAGCCTGACTCTCTCATGAGGAGAAGTGAGGAGAGATCAGTGTTCAGAGCAGATCCATTCACTCTCTCCTCTCACTTCTCACTGATGTCTCACATGGAGAACAACAGCACATGAGAGACTCCAATCATTCTCCACACTGAGCTTTACTCGCTCTATCATCTGCTCTGCTTTTTACCAACAGCATCAGAAAAGAGTGCATGTGTGCTTTTACACAGCTGATAAGCTTTAAACTGAGTATTCAAAGAAGTTGTCTCTTTATGTCTTGATTGTTCATCTGTGTGTATTACTGTATCATGAAGCTCCTGTGAGGACGCTGAACATCTGCTGATGGAGCTGCTCTATTCTGAGAGGAACACAATCACTCAAATATGAGTTTGACTGTTTGACTCTTTATTCTCTGAAATGAGTCTAATGGAGACTAATGGAGAGATGAGGTTTGTTCACACTGAGACTCTCAGCAGTCATACTGACCTTCTGAATGATTGAATCAACTGTTGATCTGTGATGAGACTCAGTCAATGATTCATTCTGATGTGTGTCCTTCAGTATCTGTGTCCTTCACAGCTGTTACTGAATCACTCTGACTGCTGTTTCTCTGCATGAACATCTGCAGATTTCTGGGAATATATAGATGGAGTTTTGAATGATAAACTACATTCATCCACGATAATGCTGCATTTGGACTAATTTTAAAAACACATAAAAGACCCAAAAATCAGTAAACAACATTATTGTATAAGTAATGTAAAAACTTTAATATTTTGTTAATTGTATATTTCATTATTTTTAATCTAAATTTAGACATTTAAAGTTTTGTTAACTTTGCCAAACCAAGTTGTATGTATAACATCCTCTTATCAGCAGCTGCAGTGTCTCTCAGCTGTATCAGTGCAGTCACTGTGACTCTGACTGACGGAGGTTTTTGTACGACTCTTTATCACTGTGTGAACACCTTTACTGTTGATCCAGTGTTCACTCATACAGTAATAATCTCCCGTATCTTCAGTCTGGACTCCACTGATGGTCAGAGTGAAATCTTTTCCATAGTTTGATCCACTGCCACTGAATCTAGATGGAGTTCCTGTATAAAGGCTTCTTATATCATAAATCAGAAGTTTAGGAGTTTCTCCAGGTTTCTGCTGATACCAGGCTAAGTTGTCATAGTCTATCCCCTCATCCGTACTGCACTCTGTTGTAACACTCTGACTCTGTTGGACAGTTTTAATTTTAGGCTGAGTCACAGTGAGTCCTCTGGATCCTGAAGAAGAGAAAATAAAGTCAATTATTTAGCATATCTTTTGAAGAATAATAAAAAGATGAACACAACTATAGCATATTATCAATATCCTACCATGAATAAAACGTGCAATGGTCCAGATGAGGATGATGATGTTGTTCATTGTTGTTGTTGTGTCTTGTGTGATGATGAAGATTGTGTTCTGTTCTGCTCTCAGTCATGAAGTGTTAAACTCACAGCACTATAAACACTCTCAGAGCACTGAAGCATGTGCTGACGATGCAAAGAAGTGGGCAGGATTTACAACAGCTTGAGCTGATACAAGACTAATATACTAGAATAGAGTTACAGAATATATTCCATTAGATGAGTTGCCACCGCTGTAATAAGAGCGAGAAACATGAGTCTGTTCATAAAGTATCAGGACTGACTGTACGTCTATCATGAATCCTCATGTGGGCCTGAAATTATAAAATGGACAGAAAACATTCTGTTAAAGATGGTGATAGATTACAGCTTGTTCATGTGAAGTTTTGTTGTTCTTGTGCTCCAATAAGAGCCTAGGATTCACAACCAGCCTTTACAGTATATATTTACAGTATATATGAACATTTGTGTCTTGATTCTTTTGTCTAAAGATGCAGGTTTGATATTATGATTGAGTTGCATATGAAAAACAGAAGCATCTTTATGAGAAAGTTCACAACATCATCATGATAAAAGAGGTCAAAGGTCACCTCAGAAGTCACAGTTCATCAATTACTGCATATTTCAAAGTTCAAAATCAGCACACAGCTAGAGATTGATTGAGATATATAGAATTTAAAGTCAAAGTGAATCATATCTATTTTAAATTATATAATAAACTCTGATTATGAAAATAACTAAAAAAAATTTTGATTTAATAACTAACATTTTGAAAATACTTTGTCTTTCTTCTTACTTTTTGAAAAGTATTTTTTTTAAACTAAATGACTGAGTGTTGAAGTGTTCCTCTCTCTGCTGGAGTTTGTGTTCACTCGAGTGGAATAGAGGTTTTTGTTGTGTGTTTCATTTGATTGTATCACTGTGGTGGACTTTCGGTGGAGGAACTAAACTGGTGTTTGGTAAGTCTGTCTCTTTTAACTGTCTTGTACAACAATATTAAAATGTATAGATTTTAATGTTTAATTTATTTTATTGTCACATTTAGAGCTTTAAAAGAACTGAATTACTCAGCAAACAAATATTGTCCAAACACATTTCCATATTTTTTTACATTTTGAAAAGTGTACAAACTATATTTAATAGTGTAAGAAGATTTTAAGTTCAAGTAAGACAATGTAAGATCTTTATGGTAAGATTTGAGACTATACTGGAATTAAAGCATTCAGTGTCTTTGTACAGTGTCAGCATTCATGTACATCGTTTCATTTTATGAGGTTTCATTTTAATGTATATAGTGATTGTATTTAGTTTGTATATTGTGTATATATCAGCTGTGGTGATGTTGAATAAGATGAATGATGAGATGGTTCTGATTTTGACTGCACTTCTCATGTCTGCTGCTGAAAGTCCTGTTGAAATGCTGTGAATGCTGCAGGGCAGAAGAGTGCTGGAGCTGCAGTGTGTTTTCTCTGTGTTTGCGAATGTGTTGTGTTTGTCTCCTGCAGCTGGTCCCACAGTGAAGCCCTCAGTGTCTCTGCTGCCGCCCTCTTCTCTGCAGATATCTGGAGACTCAGCCGCACTGCTCTGCCTGCTCAGCTCTTACTCTCCACAGGGGGCGCTGGTGAGCTGGACACTGGACGGCTCAGATGTCACTGAGGGGGTTGTGACCAGGGCAGAGAGCGAGCAGGACGGCCGCTACAGCCACAGGAGCGTCCTGACCCTCAGCAAAGCACGCTGGGAAGAGGGAGAGCTGTACGTCTGCAGAGTAACACATGATGGAGCTCCTCATGAGGCCTCGTTCCACAAGAGTCGCTGTTAGTCGCTCGCAGTGCTGCTGTTTCTCCAGTGAGCGCTGCTCTCTCCCGAAGATGAGTGTATCTGAGTGTCCTGTGTCAGGCAGGATTCACATGAGTCTAGTGCTGCAACTGTAGTCATTTACAACTTAATACTGAAAGAGAGCTCTAGTGTCAAAGCACTGGCTGATCTTTCAGTCTGCTGTGTTTGCTGCAACATTCAATAAAGCTTCTCAACAAACTCCATTTGTGTCTGACAACTAACAGATGAAGATGCATGTAGTGTTTATCCAGGTGGTTTTCAGAAGCTCGATCAGTAGCAGTAAATCTAGTCAAATAAAACTCTTAGGGTTTGAACATGGTCTCTGGAGACAGAGATGCTCTATTCTGAGAGGATCACAATCACTTGTTTGAAAAAATTATTTGTGTAATTTATGCATTCAGTTCTTTAATCACACTTGGATAAAAACTGTTCTTAAGCCTGGAAGTCAAGTCAAGTCACCTTTATTTGTATAGCGCTTTAAAAAAAAAAGATTGTGACAAAGCAACTGAACAACATTAATTAGGAAAAGAGTGTGTCAATAATGCATAATGACAGTTAAAGGCAGTTCATCACTGAATTCAGTGATGTCATCATCTCAGTTCAGTTTAAATATTATCTGTGCAATCATTTGCAATCAAGTCAACGATAATTCTGTAAATGAAGTGTCTCCAACTAAGCAAGCCAGAGGCGACAGCGGCAAGGAACCCAATCTCCATCGGTGACAGAATGGAAAAAAAAAAACCTTGGGAGAAACCAGGCTCAGTAGGGGGGCCAGTTCTCCTCTGATCAGACGAAACCAGCAGTTAAATTCCAGGCTGCAGCAAAGTCAGATTGTGCAGAGAAACATCTGTTTCCTGTGGTCTTGTCCCGGTGGTCGCCTGAGACAAGGTCTTTACAGGGGATCTGTATCTGGGGCTCTAGTTGTCCTGGTCTCCACTGTCTTTCAGGGCTGTAGAGGTCCTTTCTAGGTGCTCATCCACCATCTGGGCTGGATATGTACTGGATCAGGGTGACTGCAGTGACCCTCTGATCTGGATACAGACTGGATCTGGTGGCTACGGTGACCTCGGAATAAGAGAGAAACAGACTAATATTAGCGTAGATGCCATTCTTATAATGATGTAGTAAGTACATTGGGTGTTATGGGAAGTGTTCCCGGTTCCGGTTTACCTAATTAATGCAGCCTAAAAATCCTTTCACGGATTTGGATATTAGAGGCATTTTAGTTTGTTATGTGTAAGCCAGGTTAAAGAGATGGGTCTTTAATCTAGATTTAAACTGCAAGAGTGTGTCTGCCTCCCGAACAATGTTAGGTAGGTTATTCCAGAGTATAGGAGCTGAATAGGAAAAGGATCTTGATTTTGATATTCTAGGTATTATCAAATCGCCTGAGTTTTGAGAACGCAGCAGACGTGGAGGATTATAATGTAACAAGAGCTCGTTCAAATACTATTTTGCTAAACCATTCAGGGCTTTATAAGTAATAAGCAAGATTTTAAAATCTATACGATGTTTGA
This sequence comes from Cyprinus carpio, assembly GCF_018340385.1. Lineage (NCBI taxonomy): Eukaryota > Metazoa > Chordata > Actinopteri > Cypriniformes > Cyprinidae > Cyprinus > Cyprinus carpio. The sequence goes on along the minus strand of NW_024879272.1, from coordinate 960,671 downwards.
TAGGGAGCCAGTGCAGAGTTGACAGAACTGGGCTAATATGGTCATACTTCCTGGTTCTAGTAAGAACTCTAGCTGCTGCATTTGGACTAACTGGAGTTTGTTTATTAAGCGTGCAGAACAACCACCCAATAAAGCATTACAATAATCTAACCTTGAGGTCATAAATGCATGGATCAACATTTCTGCATTTGACATTGAGAGCATAGGCCGTTATTTAGATATATTTTTGAGATGGAAAAATGCAGTTTTTACAAATGCTAGAAACGTGACTTTCTAAGGAAAGATTGCTATCAAATAGCACACCTAGGTTCCTAACGGATGACGAAGAATTGACAGAACAGCCATCAATTTTTATTGACTATGCATTCTGTAAATTTTTCAAATTGGTATGTTTCGCCGGGCCGCGAAGAAATATAGAGCGGAGTATCATCAGCATAACAGTGAAAGCTAACACCGTGTTTCCTGATGATATCTCCAAAGGGTAACATGTAAGGCGTGAAGAGTAACGGCCCTAGTACTGAGCCTTAGGTACTCCATACTGCACTTGTGATCAATATGATACCTCTTCATTCACTGCTACGAACTGATGTCGGTCATATAAGTATGATTTAAACCATGCTAATGCACTTCCATTAATGCCAACAAAGTGTTCTAGTCTATGCAAAAGAATGTTGTGGTCAATAGTGTCAAACGCAGCGCTAAGATCCAATAGCACTTATAGAGAGATACAACCACGATCAGATGATAAGAGAAGGTGGTTTTTTGTATCTATGGGGAGAGGTGTCTGTGTTATGTTATGGTGTATATATTGTGTGTGGATATTCTCAGAGTTGTGAGGATACTACCTTTTCTAGTATCTTGGACAGAAAAGGGAGATTCGAGATCGGTCTATAATTAACTAGTTCATTGGGCCAAGTTGTGTTTTTTTGATGAGAGGCTTAATAACAGCCAGTTTGAAGGTTTTGGGGACATATCCTTATGACAATGAGGAATTAATAATATTCAGAAGAGGATCTATGACTTCTGGAAGCTCCTCTTTTAGGAGCTTAGGTGGAATAGGGTCTAACATACATGTTGTTGGTTTAGATGATTTAACAAGTTCCTCTCCTATAGTAGAGAATGAGTGGAACTGTTCCTCAGGGGATGGACTGTCTGATGTAATACGGTAGCTGACGGCTGAATGGTTGCAATTTTATCTCTAATAGTATCGATTTTAGAAGTAAAGTAGTTCATAAAGTCATTACTGCTGTGATGTTGGGAAATGTCAACACTTGTTGATGCTTTATTTTTTGTTAATTTAGTCACTGTATTGAATAAATACCTGTGGGTATGTTTGTTTTCTTCTAAAATAGATGAAAAGTAATCAGATCTAGCAGTTTTTAAAGCTTTTCTGTAGGATAGGTTACTTTCCCGCCAAGCAATACGAAATACCTCTAGTTTTGTTTTCCTCCAGCTGCGCTCCATTTTCCGGGGTACTCTCTTTAGGGTGCGAGTATGCTCGTTATACCAGACTGTTTTCCTTAACCTTCCTTAAGCATAATGGAGCAACTGTATTTAAAATGCTAGAAAAGAGAGAGTCCATAGTTTCTGTTACATCAGCAAGTTGTTCTGAGGTTTTGGATGTGCTAAGGAATTCAGATACATCAGGAAAATTACTTACAAAGCAGTCTTTTGTGGTAGAAGTGATGGTTCTACCATACTTGTAATAAGAAGTAGAATTTACAGTTTTAGCTATAAGAAGTTTGCACAAAAGTAAATAATGATCTGAGATATCATCGCTTGGCTGCACAATTTCAACACTATCAACATAAATTCCATGTGACGGTATTAAATCTAGAGTATGATTTCGACAATGAGTAGGTCCTGAGACGTGTTGTCTAACCCCAATAGAGTTCAGAATGTCTATAAATGCTGATCCCAATGCATCTTTTTCATTATCAACATGGATATTAAATCATCAACAATTAAAACTTTATCTGCAGCCAGCACTAACTCGGATGTAAAATCAGCAAACTCTTTAATAAAGTCTGTATGGTGCCCTGGTGGCCTGTATAAAGTAGCCAGTACAAACATCACAGGGGATTTATCATTTACATTTGTTTCTGTGGATAATGTTATATGAAGCACCATTACTTCAAATGAGTTATACTTGAAGCCTGCCCTCTGAGAAATCCTGAAGACATTGTTATAAATTGAAGCAACGCCTCCCCCTTTACATTTTGGACACGGCTCATGTTTATAACAGTAATCTTGGGGGGTAGACTCATTTAAAATAATGTAATCATCAGGTTTTAGCCAGGTTTCTGTCAAACAGAGCACATCTAGATTTTTAATTTTTGGTCATATTATTTACAAAAAGTGCTTACGTAGAAAGGGACCTGATATTCAATAAGCCAAGCTTTTTCATTTGTTTATCTGTATTGCATCTGTTTTTTATTTGTTGAACCTCAATTAAATTGTTACCCTTATAATGGTTTGGACGTTTTTTGTATTTTCTAGTTTGGGGAACACACACAGTCTCTATAGTGTGATATCTAGGTGAAAGAGTCTCTATGTGCTGAGAATTAACTGACTTCTGTGACATAAGTCGGCTAGCAGATGGTCCGTTTAGCCAGTCTGTCTGCTTCCTGACCTGGGCCCCAGTTAGTCAAGTACAAACTCTAAGACTATGTGCCATATTTCTAGAGAGAAGGGCAGCACCACCCCAGGAGGGATGGAGACCATCTCTTTTCAACAGATCAGGTCTGCCCCAAAAGCTTGTCCAATTGTCTATGAAACCTATGTTATTCTGTGGGAACCACTTAGACATCCAGCAATTGAGTGATGACTATCTGCTATGCATCTCATCACCATGGTAAGCAGGGAGGGGACCAGAGCATATTACAGTGTCTGACATCATGCTTGCAAGTTCACACACCTCTTTAATGTTATTTTTAGTGATCTCTGACTGGCGAAGTTGAACATCATTAGGGCCGGCATGAATAACAATCTTACTGTATTTAAGTTTAGCATTAGCCAACACTTTTAAATTTGCCAAGATGTCAGGTGCTCTGGCCCCCTTTACACATTGGACTATGGTGGCTGGTGTCTCTATATTCATGTTTCGTACAATAGAATCACCAATAACTAGAGCACTTTCATCAGGTTTCTCAGTGGGTGCATCACTGAGTGGGGAGAACCTGTTTAATGTTTTGATCGGAACAGAAGAGTGATGGTTTGACCCGCGACTATGCCGCCTCACTGTCACCCAGTTGCCATGCTGCAGAGGCACTGTTACCGGAACCGAACAATGTACGGGACTCCCTGAACTAGATGCATCCAAAGCCGTATTTAGAGCCCTCAAATTCTTACTGTCCTCAATTAAAGTTTGAAGGCGTGTCTCTAATTCTGAAATCTTCTCTGTCAGCCTAACTATTTCCCTGCATTCATCACATGTGAATCCCTTGTCACCGACAGAGATAGATAAATTATACATGTGGCAAGCAGTGCAAATAACAGTAGCAGGAGAAGCCATTACTCACCTTGCTTGATGAAAGATTCTTACCACAGTTGTTTGATGAACTTGTGAAAAATGGGAGTGAGAGAGAGGAGAGGCAAAAGAAAGTAAAAAACAGCGATAGGCACGAATGGAAGCGCTAATGACAAGCTAACGAATGCTAACGCGATGCAGGTGCACTGCACTCACGGATTTAGAATAAAAGTGAATGATCAAATTAATCAGATTAGACTGATAGATAATAGCAGTAATATGGTGGGAATTAAGTTATATTTCATCACTTTAAACAACAGAGAGTGATAGTAAGATAAAGATTCTACATAAAAACAAAGCTACACGGAGCTACAAACACAAAACAGCAACAAGGCAAGCAGGACCCTTACCAAAAAGTAGTATACTTCAAGTTTATTTTATTAAGTATACTTAAGTAAAGTTCAAGTATATTTTGACTTTTTGTAAGTATAAGTCAAGTATACTTAATTGGCATTATAAGTATATATCTTAGAAGTACATAAAGCCCATTTCTTAGAAGTACATAAAAAGTAAACTAAAAGTATACTTTCCTATTTTTAGTTTAAAATAAGTATACTAATAGCACACTTGAATAAACTTCTTTTTCGTAAGGGGAAGCAGGAAGTGCGAGCCTGAATAACCCCGTAACGCCTCCCAGAAGGTAGCAATGTGAACAGGGTGTTTCCTGGATGCCTTGAATTCCTTGAATTATGCATGCCACGCGACACAAGCTTCTTGTTCTATATATGTCGGTCAGTGAGGGAAGCTGTGTTTTTATAATGTTCTGTGCTGACTTCCTCACTCTCTCCAGAGCACTCTTATCAGTCATAGTGCAGCTTTTAAACCTCACCAGGATGTTGTAATTGATAATACTCTCCACAGAGCATATGTAAAAAGACAGCAGCAAGTCCTGTGGCAAGTAGACTCTCCTCAGTGACAGAAGTACAGTGTCTGCTGGTTTTTTTTTTTTTTTTTTTTACAAGGGCATTGATGTTGGCAAACCATGTGGGTCCCGAGAGATGTATGTTTGCAAGAATTTAAAATCACTGACCTTCTCCACAGTTTTCCCTTTGATATAAATAGGAGCATGCTCTTCCCCTTTCCTTCTAAAATCTATCACCAACTATTTTGTTTTTGAGGAGTTGAGTATCATGTTGTTATTCGAGCACCAGGCAGTGAGTTTTTGGATCTCATCTCTGTAAGCAGACTCATCGTTGTTATATATCAGTCCCACCACAGTGGTATTATCTGCAAACTTAATAATAATGTTCTGTCATGAATTGGTGTGAAGTCATGGGTGTATAAGGTTGTACATCAGGGGGCTTAAACCGCAGTCCTGGGGAACCCCAGTGCTAAGTGCCAGTTCTGAGGATTGATGGAACAGAATGGGGGCACTCTTTTAAGATGTCCTTGATCCATCTGCATGTAGAGTAACTGACAACCAGACTGTGAAGTTTAGTCACCTTTCTGCCAGGGATGATGGTATTGAATGCAGAACTAAAATCCAAAAACAGCATTCTTGCATAAGATTTGGTTGCTCCAGATGTGTTAACACCAAATGGAGGGCTGTGTTTATTGCATCTCCTGTTGTCCTGTTGACTCTATATGCAAACTGGTGCTGGTCCAGACTGAGAAGGAGCGAACACTTAATGCGAATTATGGAAATATTTAAAACATATTGCAGTGGGCCTACACATTGTTATAAAATACTTATACAATACATTAAACCCTATAAAACCTGAATCATTTTGCTATGTTCTTACACAAAGTACAAATAAAATGTACTTTAAGTAAGAGTTAAATAAAAATGAGTTATACACTAAAACTTCACTTAAAATATGCTTGTGTTAAGATTATGACTTAAAAGCTCAACTAAGCATGGGCACTTTACCCTTGATTTTTATTAAATTAATTGTCTGTAAAAATTTGCAATAATCTTTTTCGAGAACATCTGTGCATTGAAAAAGAAAGAGATTGATGAAGAAGCAGATCATGTGTAGTTGTCTGTTTACAACATTCAGATGACTTCATAAAGATACTTAAGTCTACTGTTTGATGACTGACTCAACAATGAGGTTGAAACTGTAATCAACTGTAAAAATATTCAATCAAACAAAAGCATCAGTTGTTCAGTTATCAGTTAAATAGCATCAGTGGATGTAAACAATGCTGATTACGTTGATTACATTCTGGGGTTCTCTCCGAAATGGCAGAAGACAGTAACTTGTCCTTACTGTGTTTCTGGACCTGGAAACATTTCAGTTGTGTTGCCGTCTATGGAGGATCAGAGAGCTCTCAGATTTCATCAAAAATATCTTAATTTGTGTCCGAAGATGAATGGACACAACGGACACTTTAAACTGGCTATATTTCTATTTGCTCTATTTTTTCCTTTATTTTATGTGGATGTGTACAACTTAAGGGAAATAATGTGCTTGTTTGTGTTTATGATTAAATGTATTAAACATTATCTAATAATAAAAATGTATTGTAAATGAAAATGCTTACAAATGTCACTAAACTTCTAATTCATATGATTATGCAGATCTTGAAAATCTACAATCGATCTGAACAGATATTACACAATGATTAAAAGCTTGTGTTAATGCACAACACTTTTTCTGTTATTGAGGTGTGATACGGATAGAGTTAGGATCAGGTTTAAGGGTTGGGAAGAGGTCAGCAGTGTACAGTGTGTTACTTGAAGTCATTGTGTTGTTTGTGGTTGTGTATTCAGTTGATGTAGTGTTTATATGTTTTGTTAGTTAATTAATTGTGTGTTTGATTAAAATTAAAACTTTTTTACGACTCTTTATCACTGTGTGAACACCCGGATACCACTAAGACAGTGAAAACTCTGACAGTAATAATCTCCTTTATCTTCAGTCTGGACTCTACTGATGGTCAGAGTGAAATCACTGTTCGATCCACTGCCACTGAATCTAGATGGAGTTCCAGTGTAATGGATTGATGTCTGATATATGAGGAGTTTAGGAGCTTCTCCAGGTTTCTGTAAGTACCAGTGTAACTCATTACCATTACACACTTTACTGCTGATTTTACAGTTTATTCTGACGTCTTGCCCTTGAGCTGCTGTTATTAATGATGGACTCTGAGTTACAGTGTACTGTCCTCTACACTCTGAAAGAAAGAACAACAATGAAAATTAATGAAAAACTGGAAATGTTAAATATTTTACACTTCAAAGTATGTATAATCTTTGTTAAAATTTTACTACACAAACCTTGAGCAAACAGTGTGAGTGTCCAGATGAGGATGATGATGTTGTTCATTGTAGCTGTTGTGTCTTGTGTGATGATGAAGATTGTGTTCTGTTCTGCTCTCAGTCATGAAGTGTTAAACTCACAGCACTATAAACACTCTCAGAGCACCAGGGGTGTGTCTATGTGGTGGGCAGGGATGGCACCTGCCCCCCTTGAAGTCTGCCCTCCCCCACCAGATATATTGTGATAGGCTTGTTTTTAGTAAATGTCTAACTGCATCTGGAAGTGGCGGTGTCACGATCTCTAGCTGGAGTGCCTGTGAGCTTCAGTAGAGGACACTCAACTCAGGACTCATTCAGAACTCCATTTCCCATCCTGCCTCATTCCTGGGACTGATTGCAGACACACACACCTGCACCTAATTACACACACACACCTGCAGCTAATACACACACACACATTTAAGCAGCACAATCACTCTCAGTCTTTGCGTAGTCTTGTTTAATCTTGTTTCCAAGCGGTTTCCCTGTGTTTGTTCTTCCGTGTCTGACCTTTGGATTGAGTATTCCGACTCTGATTCTCTCCTGCCTGCCCCGATCTCTGCTTGTTTTTGTTTTCGATTCTGGTTATCCCTGACATTCCTGACGCCATTCCTGATTACTGACTGTCCGACCATTCTCTTAATAAAGCTCTGCAATTGGATCCGAACGTCTCTGACTCCGCGTAACAGAAGACTTCGCCAAACCAGGATCCAGCAGCCTTAATGAGTACATCCAGGTCAGTCATGAACCCAGTAGCCCACCTTATGTGTTTACGTCACGGAGATCGGCCCATCGAGGACTATGTGACAGACTTTGAGTTGGCGCATTTAACCAACATGTATGAGGTATGCCTCATGATCTTTTTCAGAGGAGGGCTGTCTGAGTCACTCAGTTTGATCATGCCAGTGCACAAACTTCACGGGACACTAGAAAGTTATATAGATCTGGCACTTCAACTAAGTGGCTCTGCATTTACTGTGAGTGATGTGGATGAGGAGATGGCGAAGATGGCCGCCAGCCCAGCGCCGCTGCACAAGAAGGTCCCCGTCGACTTCCCAGAGTCAAGTCAGGTCCCCGTCGACTTCCCAGAGTCAAGGTCCAGTCAAGTCACCGCTGACCATACAGAGTAAGGTCAAGTCACCGCTGACCGTCCAGAGTCAGGTCCAGTCACCATTAAACTTCATGAGTCAAGTCAAGCCACAGTTGATCTTTATGAGCCCAGTCAAATCACTACCGAGCTTCATCATACCACAACTGATCATCCAGAGCCTCATCTCGTCACAGCTGACCATCCAGAGCCTCGCCTCATCCTGTCTGATGCACCCAGATATTTAAGGTCAGTCCTTCGGTATCCCAGTCTGGGTTCCAGTGTGAGGGATACACCGCTGGTATCTGCACGCGCAGTTGGTATCTCCAAACCCAATAACTCTAACCCTTCTGTTCCTGAACTAACTCTCCTGTCTGAAGCTCTTCCCAGGATGGGAAGGACTGAAACCCTAGAAGTGGTGGCACCCAGCAATGTTCTTTCAGCCTGTTGTGTTGCTGTCAGGGAGACTGTTACTGCTGTGGAACCTCCAGAGGTGGCGGCAACTGCTGCAGAACCTTCGGAGGTGTCAGTAGTATCCATCCATGAACTCTCGTTGTGTCCTGTCACGGTTACGGAGGCCGTCTATGAACTCACCGCCTGTCCTGTTACAGCCACGGACGCCACTCAGGAACTCACTGCCTGTCCTGTCACGGCCATGGAGACCGGCTGTGAACTCTCTGCCGGCCTTGTCAGGGCTATGGAGGCCGTTTGGAAACTCTCTAACCACCTCATCACGGCCACGGAGGCCACCATTAACCTGTTTGTTCTCTGTTTCAGTCCCACCTGACCAGACTTGCTCTCCTGTGCCGTTGACTCCACTGTGATGGTCTTCTGCTCCACCCTGGTGGGCTTCTGTCTCGTCTGCTCGGCTGTGGTGGTCCTCTGCTCCGCCCTGGTGGGCTTCTGTCCCATCTGCTCAGCTGTGGTGGTCCTCTGCTCCGCCCTGGTGGGCTTCTGTCCCATCTGCTCAGCTGTGGTGGTCCTCTGCTCTGCCCTGGTGGGCTTCTGTCCCATCTTCTCGGCTGTGGTGGTCCTCTGCTCCGCCCTGGTGGGCTTCTGTCCCGTCTTCTCGGCTGTGGTAGTCCTCTGCTCTGCCCTGGTGGGCCTCTGTCCCATCTGCTCGGCTGTGGTGGTCCTCTGTGCCGCCCCGGTGGGCTCCAGTTCCGCCTGCGCCGCCCCGGTGGGCTCCAGTTCCACCTGCTCCACCCTGGATTCCTGCCCTGTCAGCACTGCCTCAGTCCGCGGTCAATCCACTTCCACATGGACCTGGCCCTCCGTCCCTCCCCCTGTTCCGCCTCCACTCCGTCCGCCCTCCGAAACTGTATAGAGCGTCTGGAATTCGCTCCTTGTGGGGGTGGGGGGGGGCTATGTCACGATCTCTAGCTGGAGTGCCTGTGAGCTTCAGTAGAGGGCACTCCACTCAGGACTCACTCAGAACTCCATTTCCCATCCTGCCTCATTCCTGGGACTGATTGCACACACACCTGCAGCTAATACACACTCACACACATTTAAGCAGCACAATCACTCTCAGTCTTTGCGAAGTCTTGTTTACCCCCGTCTAGCATTTTCCCTGTGCTTGTTCTTCCGTGTCTGACCTTTGGATTGTGTATTCCAACTCTGATTCTCTGCTGCCTGCCCCAATCTCTGCTTGTTTCTATTTTCGATTCTAGTTATCCCTGACATTCCTGACGCCGTTCCTGATTACTGCCTGTCCGACCATTCTCTTAATAAAGCTCTGCAATTGGATCTGCACGTCTCTGACTCCGCATAACAGGCGGATCCTCACATGTGTAGGCAGCTCCCTAGGGACACTTTTTTTTTTTCTTCTTTACACTTAATTGTAGGCTGTTTCTATAGCGTGATCTTAATGACAAATGTTGAGAGTGCATAATGTTACGTGAGCCATGTAATGCACGAGCACAAATCTCTCCACTTTCAAGTGGATTTCTTTCACTCTCACAAAAGTGGACGTGTGCTTTTAAATATACATTGTTCTTTTATGAATTGGCTCTGCTCTCGCTCAGATATTGTGTGTACGCTCAAACATTGTCCTCACATCACTGAAGACCAGAAATTCAGGTGAAGAGACAGCTTTTCTCACTAAATGGAAGCAAGCTGATTATAGTCAGCCTTCTCTAGTAATTTATTTAGTTATTTAATACTTATTTTAGTAAAGTGCTTAAACTGTAAATATGCACTTATTTTATTTAGTGCATTTGTATTTTGGTATGTGTGTGTGTATGTGTGTATATATATATATATATATATATATATATATATATATATATATATATATATATATATATATACACATACACACACTGATGGGCAGTAATCCGATTACTTTTTTTCAAGTAACGAGTAAAGTAAGGGATTACAATTGCAAAAACAGTAATTAGATTACTGTTACTCCCCCGTAAGCAGGCTGCGTTACTGCGTTATTTAACCTTGATTTTGTTTCGTGAGACTGTCTCGTGTCGTGACGTGAGTCGTGAGTGACAATGAAGTATGAGTGCCGCGCCCGCGCCATCAGTCAGTGTAGTGTTGAACAAGAAGAGACAACATGGAGCGCGGAAGAGAGCAAGACCATGCAGCGTTTAATGCTTGGAAGTACCGACATTACTTTGAGTTTAACTCGGTTAAAGGTGACAAAAACATCAGCGTCCGCTGTACACTCTGCGTGGGAAGAAAACTTTTATCTACAGCGAAAAATTCCACCTCAAATCTGAGCAAACACCTAGCAAGCCGGCACAGGAATGTGAAACCTACTGAAAAAACCCTGAACCCCCCCAGCTGACATGACCGCTGCGGCTACATCCAATTCCACCGGGCGAACCTCCGTGGGCCCCTCTCCTGCTAAACAGGTGAAAACAGACTTAAAAGCGAGTGCGAGAGCACTTAGTAAGCTCGTAGTAAGCTAACTGAATAAGCTCGTCGCTGGCTATATTGTCGATGACTTGCTGCCAATTTCCAATGTTGACTCTGAATCGTTCCAACACATCGTAGAAAAAATACCGACCAAACACGGTGTCAAGCTGCCGCAGAGAAAGTCATTTGCAGGATACCTTGAGAGAGAATATGGCATAATGGACGCTAATTTGAAGGCTGCACTCGGAGATGTAGACTTTGTTTTAACCACTGCTGACATCTTGACGGTGAATAACAAAAGTTTTATGGGTGTAACAGTTCACTGGATTAATTCCACTTTACAGCGCAACAAGGCCGCCCTAGCATGTAAGAGAATTAGAGGCAGGCACACCTATGATGTAATTGGAGCAGAGATTGAAGAAATCCATACATCATATGGACTGCATGGCAAAGTTGTTGCCACTGTAACTGATAATGCATCTAATTTTGCCAAAGCAGTGTCAGCCCTGTAATTTGGAGTCTGAATCTGAAAATGAAGAAGAATGTGATGATGAGGAACCGACTTTTACAGATGTCATAGAAGCTCTTTCAACTGCATCTGGTGATGGAAAGTTTAGCCTCCCTCCACACTACAGGTGTGCATCACACACAATTAACTTAATTTCAACAAGCGATGTTGACAAGCATCTAAATTCCTGTGCAGAGACCAAGGCTGTATATAGGAGTAGTATTGCAAAATGCTCTGCTCTTTGGACTAAAGCAAGTCGATCAACATTAGCCTCTGAACAGGTGGAGGAAGTCAGCTGCAGGAAACTAATGGTACCCACATCCACAAGGTGGAATTCCCTGTATGAGGCCATTTCCAGAATCATCACAATTCCGATGAATGAGCTGAATCCCCTGTGTGTAAAACTGGGAATCAAGTGCCTTAATGAAAGGGAGTACCTATTCTTACAAGAGTACTGCACCATGATGAAGCCCCTGACCGTAGCACTAGACATCTTACAAGGGGGATGAGTGCACCTATGGGGCTTTACTACCAACACTTACAAGCCTAATGTCCAGAGTCGGCGTCAGAGCAGATCTACTGGAGGGGCATTGGATCATCGGCGGGGGGGCACTGTCGTTTGATAAATATTTTTTTGACGCATTGGCAACATCATAGTAGCATGGAAATCCAGACCTAAATCTGAAAGATCTATATAGAATGACAATGAAAGATTTAAGGCCCGTTCACACAAAGAACGATGACTATAAAGATAACGATATTAGCGTCCACACCAGCGAACGATATCTTCTGTTTATTCTAAGCGCACGCTCGTCTGGCGCTTTAAATTCTCGAGCGCGTTACAACAGGATGGATTCTGATTGGCTGTCAATTTTTTTATCGTTCATCAGCTGGAAAAAAATCGTTTTGAAAGTGATTCCAACGATATCGTTTTTCTTTGTCTTTATCGTTATAGTTGTGGTGTGGACGCTGCTGTTCTTTAATACTGAAAACGATTTTTAGAACTATATCTTTATCGTTATCTTTATAGTTATCGTCCTTGGTGTGAACGGGCCTTTAGACTTGGGGTTTTATCTAAAAGAGGAACAGAAGACAGCGCTGAAATTTGCTGTTTTGCCGACCGGATACGGTTCCAATGATCTATATAGAATGACATTCTACCCTATAATGTTAGCTCCAATGATCTATCTATATAGAATGTCATTTATATAATTTTTTTTTTTTTTTTTTTTTTTTTTTTTTTTTTTTTTTTATACCTGTCTTGATTCCTAACACACAACAGATGACGATTGTTAGGTTAAACGTTCAGAATACGATTCAATATAAGGTTAGTATAGCCTAGTTCAGCACGTCAGCGAATGGACAGCGACTCATTCTCGCGTTCTATGAGTTCAGTAGCCTACATTTTTGGGAAAATGTACATTTTTGGGAAACGCGCGAGGAATTGCGGCTAACGTTTATAACCTTGCACGTAGAGAGCGCTTTTAAGAGCTAATAGGCTAGGCTACATCGAGGGAAACCCGGCCCAGAACAGATAGCCTAAACAACAGAACAGGACAGAAAATAATAATATAAATATAATATAGGCTAAATAAAAAAACATAAAATTGGCCTACAATGAATAGCTATATATTTTTTATACTTAAATAATTTACAAATTACGACGACAAAAATAAAACACTGAATCAGTTTGAAGCTTTGAAAAACCGGCAAAAAAAAAATGTACCCATCGGACAAAGTGTTTTCGTATAGATGTTTCTGAAAACTTAAGGCTTTTTTTCTTAATAAAACGAGTTGGACATCATCACACAAATGTCTGCGTATGGACCAACAGAAGACTAAAATTCGCCTGCAGAGAATAAGGATGTCACAACAATAATGAGCCACTCACACAGGGTATAAGGTTTAACTGATTTTGTAGTTTTTGATTTGCGTAGAATGCAAATTCTGTAGAACTTGAGAAATAGATAAAAGATAAAATAAAATACAGGAAATGGAAAAAATAAAATACAGAAAATACAAAGTGTGCTTCAACAAATAAAATAATTTCTTTAAACACCGTTTTTTCTTAGGGTTTCAAGGACTTTAAATACTCTAAAGGACTCATTTTCTAAACAAAATAAATAAAGGACAAAAATAAATGTATTTTCTGCTATTACTTTATGCTAATACTTGGTTTTAACCTGGGTTACACACCTCCCAACAGTTTATGCACGCACCAAGCAGAAATGACATAAGCCCGTATATCTTTACAGACAGCCAAGTATAAAACACAAATGCAGTTAGAACCCACAAACATTCATCAACAATTCACCGGTTTTTTTTTTTTTTTTTTTTTTTTTAATTAGCTGCTAACAACTGTCTATAATATAGACGGACAAACTGTTCTTCAACTTGAAATGGATTTTGCGCGCGCGCTGCAAATCAAATGTAACAAGTTTACTCGGCGACCAATAAGCATTCACCATGACGAAGCCTAGTAACGTGCCATGAGCAACCAAAATTATGCATTTTCACCATTCTTTTTATTTTATTTACTTTAAGTTACAGTTTGAACATTTAATATTAAAATAATAACTAAAAGGGATTTTTTTTTTGGGCCACGCCATGGCCTGTAGGAGGGGCATCAATGACCGCTAGGGGGGGCACGGCCCTCGAATGCCCCACCACAGCGCCGGCACTGCTTGGGGGTTTAGTACTTGGAATGAAAGATGAGCTCTCTAGAATGACAGGCCAGCCTTCCAGATGTTATTGTAAAGGTAAGATTATTATTTGATAATTGATTTGGGTGGATTTGTTGAATTTATTATACCATTCATGGTGGGCAGATCTTACTCTTTGTTTGTTTCCCATAGCAAAGCAATATTGAAGATGAGATCTCCTTTAAGTCACATTTACATCTCCTAGATATAAATGAGCACTAATTGAGACCAAAGTGGTTTTCTCATTCTTCTCAAATGTCTCTCCTGAGAATTAAGTCTCACATTGAGCACAGTGCAAGTTCTCTAAATTCTCTCACAGCTGTCTCTTTTCCTGATCTCAACTAAGAGAAAAATGAGACATACTGTGCCGCTTTCAAATATGTCTCAATTTGATCTCAGTTATATCTCAGTGAGAAATGTCTCGTACTGCTCACTATTTGAGTTCTCAGATTCTCTTACAGTTGTCTCTTTCTAGTGTTTCAGCAAAAAGAAAAAATAGAGTAGTGCAAGCTCTCAAATTAGTCTCAATAGGAGACATTATTTAATATTATAGCTCAATCATATCTCAATTTATCTCAGCGCAAAATTTAAGAAAAGAAGTAATCAATTCAGGCAAATAATTTAAGATGGTTTACATAATGTTCAACTTACAAAATGTGTTGATTTCTGACACAAGCCATACAATTCATTAATTACAATTTTGAGTTCCAAAACGTAACCCATCAAAACATAAGCCATGATGTGCTCAAAAGACACCTTTGTGAACTTTCCTTTACAGAGAGCTTTGCTGTTTCTTCCAAACTCGAGCCATTTCTGCCCCACACTCCACAGCGGGCAGTGCAGTAACCGCCGAAAAAAGAAGCTGAACGTTGCACGCGCGGGAGACGTGACCGGTAGCGCCAAGACCCGCCCTACGAAGCAGCTCATTGCATGGCTCACGATTGATTAGACTTTTCACCTCGAGTGGTTAAGGTTAGGATAGCGGATTGGTCAGGGGATAGGACCTGAACAAATAAAATTTTTATCTTTTTTAAAGAATACAGGGCTTTTAAAAAGAATTTAATAGTATAAAGGAAATATAATCTGTGGGTATACTGCAGTCCAGCGGTGGCGGTAATACAACAACAAGTTGTCAACCGCCAGATAAAAATAGAAGAAGAAGATTGGAGGGCGGGTCTTGGCGCCAATTCGTAATTTCGCTGGGATGAGAGAAGTGCGTTGGTCACTGCTGCTGCACCTGTTGGCTTTTGCCCCTGCCACGCCGAAGAGGTAAGAATGAAATTCTTTTGACATTATCATAATAATGGAAGGTGGGGATTAGGTAATTAGGTGTCTGTCCAACAAGTAATTGACAAAGAAACTCCGAACTGTATTCAGCCCGTCGAAAAAGGGATGGTTGGCTAAGTTAGCTAATGTTAACGCTAGCTAACGGCTAATGTTAGGTTCTACGTTGCATATCAAACTGGGGGTCCTTGAAATGAAAACAGTTTGAGAACTGGCGATCGGTGGATCTTAACTGGGGAAGCTGAGCTCATATTAATGACCGGACTGGGAGAAACAGGATGGTGTCGCACACTGAGTTGGTGGCTGAGTTGTGTTACGCTCAGGACTGGAGCTTATGGAACGGGCCGCAACGCACAAAACCCAGTATGTAGGGCTGGAACAACGCGTCGAGGTCATTAGATTAGTGGAGCTGTGCGTAGAGCCCATTACTGTATTTCAGTAAATAGTATGTGAATGACTCATGGGCCCTGATGAAAATTATTTGCTATTATTTTTGCTTAATGATCAGAATCGTTAACGTTCATCTTTTTACGAGCTCACATGTCACAACATATTGTGATCTTGTTGATCAGCTATTTCCAGTATTGAAATGTTTTATGTTTTTAAAGTATAAAATGATTATAAATATGGCAGATTTTGGTCATAGTACATTTATTTTCATTATTGGTACTGGCCATCATATACATTTATGTTTTTTAGGTATAAAAAGTTGTCAAGGCAGCATCTACCCTTCATTTATGTCTATGCCAGTCAGTTCTTTGTAGTTATTGGTCAAATCTCTTCTGGGTAATTTGTGTTTACAGAAATGTCATCTCTGGTTCCATGTAATTTTATTATAGCTCTGCCAAAGGGGGGACCATTGGTCCATCACCCTACAGAGGCCATACACCCAGCCCATCACCGTACAGCCTCAACACCTCTGGTCCATCACCTGGCAGAGGCCATGCAGCAAGCCCGCAAGAAAATGCATGGACACCATATCAGGATTGTAAGGGGGAGTTTGAAAGAATCCTACAGGAAAAGAGAAGGATCGATGAAGTCATCTCGAGAATAGGCAAGTAATTTCTAATTGCTAATTCATTCGTGATGTAATTGTTCTGTACCTATAATAGTGATTGGGCCTTGAACACATAACACTGTTTGAACTATCCTAGAAAAAAGGCAGAAAAGTGGGTTGTGGCGTTAAAAAGTATAAATGGTATGGGAAGGTTTATAAACTAATCTTATTTATTGCACATAATCCTTGATATTGTTAGCAAATTAGAAATAACACAACAATTAAATTATAGCAATAATAAATTATAGTATGAACATAATTTAACAGCACAACAATTCATTATGTTAATTGGTTTATTGCACTTTATGTTTTAGTGCGTGTATGGGTTATTGATGATATATTTAATCTGAACTGGTACAATTAAGTAAAATCCATTTTCACTCCTTTTTCCTCAATATTAATTTAAATTAAGTGCAGCAGTATTAGTTTTGAGTTCTTGTTTCATCTTCTTGGGCGGGCCACCCATGTAAAGCCTTTGTAGGGGACACACTAGTTAATGGTGGGCTACTTAAGTATTGGGACATATTAAAACATGCCTATATGTTTGGCCTTACATAGGCATTCTTCAGGCCATGTAGAAAGACATGACACCACACGAACAAGCTACTGTATATGCATCAATTGGTCCCATAAGTGCAATAACCATCAGCTGTGGAATAGGGGAATACTCGGGTATACATCATTGGAAGATAGATGTTTAGAATTAAAACAGGACATCAGCTGTAATCAATATAATCAAGGCTTGACAAAAAATGACAAGAAAAAAAAAATGAAATGGAAATGTTTTCTTGTGACAAGAATTAAGATTTTTTTTTTTTTTTTATTATGGTTTGTTTGTCAAGCCTTGGTTTTATTAATGATCCCTCAAGTGTTCATTCTATATACCTCCCACAGACATATTCCAAAGTGTCTCTCTCTGAATATTTTTTTTTCTTGTGGTGTTGTAGCCTATGCAAGGTTATCTAGGCATGTTTTAATTATGTTCAAAAATAAACTTGCCTGCCATTAAAGCCTTTTAACCATTTTAAAGAGTAGCTTGGTATTTTCTCACTCCTGTATTGTTTGTACTATTTTTCCCTTTCAGATCCAGGCCAGGTCAGAGAGCTTCAGACTCTCTGCGACTTAATTGGAGAGAGATATTGTGGCAGCCCAGCTTCACCATCAGGCCAGCAGGAGCTGTTTCCTGGGAGCGGCATATTCATCTCATCATTCTGCCTGGCTGCCATGAATCACGCATCAAAACCAAATTGTATGCGTCTGTTTCATGCACTTTTTGATCATTTCTTCACTGTTGAGTAGGGATGCAGTCAAAATGTTGGTTGGTATTTCTGGATTTTTTTAGCTTAGGGATGGGTGTTTTTCGAATATTTGTTTTTTTAATTTTTGTTTAATGAGACAGACGTTATTTTTCAGTAACATTTATTGTTTCCGTCATTTTTGAACAAGCTTATACACAATAAGCTTAAACATTAAGCTACATCGTGTTTTGTAGCTGAAAACCTTTAACAATGTGTGCAAACAAACAAAAAAGTACAGAGCAAAAGCAAAAAAAAAAAAAGTGAACAAAAAAACTTAAATAAAGCCGCCTGCAGCAATTAGGCTATTGTACAGAACGTAGCCTAGGCTACATTTAACTTTGAACCTTTTAAACTGTCAGCAAATCTTTTTTGCTTTCTTTCTATTGTTTTACATGTTCTTGTTAAGGAACACAAGCATGTCAACATGATCGGGGGAAAGTCGGCTCCTTAGTCTGTTAACAATGAGGCCGGGTGCGGAGAAAACGCGTTCTGACGGCACAGAAGTTGCCGGGACACACAAGTAACGGTGTGCTAAGCAACTAAGTTTTGTGAAGCGCTTCGTGTTTTCGTTCCACCACTGAATTGGATCCTCATCTGGTGGAATACATGGCTCCAGCAAGAACTGTTCCCACTCGTCTCGGCTGGATTCTCTGTAATCATCGCCGAAGAACTGGCTCAGCCTTTTCCGACGAGCGGGCATTGCCGCATCCTCTTCATCGTTGGTGGCGGCGGCTGCATCCGCGCCACTCGCATCAAGGAAAATGCTCTGATAATGTTCAAAAAGTTTTTTTCTTACTTCTCTCATGTTTTCGTCGAGGAACCTTAGATGTTTGTGTCGAGGGTCTAGGGCGGATGCGAGAAGAGGAGTTCCCTTTCAAGGGAACTTCGAACTGCGTCCTCTAGGGGTCGCTATGGGGAACACCTCGTCGTGACCCGTGTCTGAAGCATACAAATGAAAAAACACCAACGAGTTGGCCGGCGACAGCCTCTGACGTCACTACCACGGTGCGACTATAAAACAGGCACTGGGAAAACACGTCATTCTCTTCTTCGTCTTCACTGACTGTTTTGTTTGAAGCGTGCATCTGAAAGAACCGGTAAGAGCGCTCTTTCTCTGTCTATCATGGCGACTACTAGCAAGCGTTTAGACAATGTATGCATCCGTGTCGGCATTATTTGACACCCGATGACACACACGATCTTTACATGATTTGTTTGGGTAAAGAGCACGCACGCGATGTCTTTGAGGAGGCAATCTGCGTGCATTGCGAGCGTTTTTTCAAGGAAAAAGCTCCGCTCTCGTTTGTCTCTCTTTCCGAAAAAAAAAAAAAAAAAAAAAAGGCAGCCATCTGCTTCCCGCGGTTCAGGAACCGCCGCTGCTGAGGCACGGAGGAGAATGAGCTCGTGAGAATTTCAGGTGGATCTGTCTGAATGGTTTAAAGAGGGACTTTCCCTTTCGCGCTCATAATGGCGTCGGACGAGAGAGAGCCTCGGGAGGATGATGTTATATCTTTAACACTTTCTGATACTGAGGTTAGTGCTCTGCTGGGTTTTTTACCCAGGAAAAGCAGGAGATATTTGAGGATGGTGAAGAAGCTGAGGCTGAGCCTTCTCAATTCTCCTGCTCTGCGTATATAGAGCTGTTGGAGTTTATGGATTGCGCCTCGATGAGGGTTATCTTTCCGACCATAGCCCTCCAGCTCAGGTGAGCCTTCCATTTCTGCCTGATCTCCATACAGAGATCGAAAGGAAATGAAAGAGGCCGTTTTCTTCTCGCATCCATCGGTTTCAGCATAAGAGTTTTGCCGACATCGAGGCGATGCGCGAAAACGGCTATGAGAGGATGCCCCCTGCAGAAAGAGCTTTCATTCTGCGGGGGAGACATCCTCTCTTAATCTCCCTCCTTGCCATCTAAGCCTCTTCAAGCAATGCATCTTGCTTAAATGGCAGGGCATACGCAGCAGCAGGTCAGGCTGTGGCTTTATTACAAAATAAATGCTTCAAGCATATCAGACTGATCTGCTAAGAGACCTGAATAAAGGCGAAAGCCTTTTTCCTGATCAGGTAGCCGAGCTGCGCTGCACCACAGGCCTCTCTCCGGGCTACCAAGCAGGCCACCTCTGCCAAGCGCAGTACTATGGCGGCCATGGTGGTGGCAGAGAGACATCTGTGGATGAACCTGGCAGACATCGGGAAGAAAGAAAAGGCTTTCTTCTCGATGCTCAGGTTTCGCCTTCTGAACTTTTCGGTATTTCCGTTGAGACGGTGATCGAGAAGTTCGGGGAGACGAAGGCGCACTCTGCTGCTTTCAGATCCTTCGTTCCACGAAGGTCCAGGTCTGAGCCCGAACAACATAGGGGTCCTGGCCTGTCTCGATCTGAGGATCAAAGACGGGCACAGAAGGCTAGTGTTGCGACTCACGCTCCTCCCCCACCTGCGGGCAGGGTTAAGAGGAATGGTGGGTCATAAGGGGGTAAGCAGAACCTAAGGGATGTGATCCAGACGAGGCAGCGTTCTCGTCTGAGTCAGAGTGATACTGAGGTATCTACTCGTTCCCTTTAGGGTGGTTCAACTTGTGGTTATGTGTCTACTAATAAACTCTG
The DNA here is from genome assembly GCF_018340385.1 of Cyprinus carpio. Taxonomy (NCBI): domain Eukaryota; kingdom Metazoa; phylum Chordata; class Actinopteri; order Cypriniformes; family Cyprinidae; genus Cyprinus; species Cyprinus carpio. The sequence goes on along the minus strand of NW_024879272.1, from coordinate 940,488 downwards.
TGAGTTTCCTTTGCAGTGCTCAGTTACAGTGTTTACTAAACACTCGTCAGCACCAGCCATCCGGCTTCATGTTCCGGTATTAGGCGGCTGAGATCACAGGTTTCTGCGGGAGCCTCCTTGATCATCAGGCCTGGCACAGCACTGCAGGGAATTTCATGGATGTCCGGCCAGGTCACCCTGAGGGGTCTCCTGGCCGCTTAGGTGCTGTCGCATCCAGCGGGAAGTGAAGGTGGCAGTTACAGAAGTCTTCTTGTGTATGCTGCCTCAGGTGATGCTCCCCTCGCTAGAGGTTTATAAAATTTGAGCTTGCCTCTCCCGTGCGGTTCAGCGCCTCTGCGATGCTTAGGAACCTTTAGGTACACACACTTAGCTCTGTGTACTTTCTGAAAACCACATGGTGGTCAGTGTGCACGTGAACACTTTGCGCACTTTCTAAAAATCCACATATTGGTAAGTGTGCACGCAAGACTCTGCGCACTTTCTGAAATCCTGTATGGTAAGGGTTATGCGCTCTGCCTCGTTCCCTTTCTTGAGATGATTAGACCTTGGTTCCTTGGGCTCCATTCAGCCAGTGTGTATTTGTTTATACACTTCAAGCATGGCTTCCCTCAACATGAGGGGCTATTTGGGAGATTCTCGTGGTAGTTTAGCAGCGCTCCCCTTTTCCAAGAAGGGTCGTCTATGAGCGTGCTACTCTGGATTCAGGAGTTCTCCTCTCATATGAGACTGAGTTCACTGTTTTTCCCAGAGCGCTCCAGCATTATTTCCACAGATCGAGTTGATGACTCTCAAACATACTTTTTTGAGATGCACCATTCCATCTATGAGCTGCTCTATCAGAGTGCCACGAGAGCCCTTCCTTAGAACAGTATTTGAAAATCCATGATATGGTAAGTGTGCACGTGAAGTCTTTGCACACTTTCTGAAATCCACACTGTGGTAAGTTCGCACGCTAGTACTCTGCATTCTTTCTAAAATCCTATATGGTAAGGGCTTCCTTTCTTGAGTTGGTAAAAGCCCCGTTCATCTTGGGCGCCACTCCACCCATGTATCCTCGGATACCTATCTAAACAGGGTGTTGCTACTGGAGATCTGTTGAGACAGCTCCTTCAGCAAGCTTTTGCGGAAGCAAGCTGTAGCCCCTGTGTGACAGGCAAGACTTAGTATAAAATGCTAGGTTCCTAGCCGTATCCCTTTAAAGGAATCTTTCCTGATTCCAAGCCTTTAGCTCTACCACCGGGCCGAGGCCCTAACAATTAAGTTGGGTATGTAGCTTAGGCCTTTGGCCGTAAGGGGTATTGTCACAGACAGCCGTCTAAACGTCCCAGGGGCAACTCCCATTGAAATGGTAGAGTTGGTACTTAGTGTTCGCCATGATTCTGGCCTGCACTCCCCTCAGCATGGCGGCGTGGGTATACTGTTCCCCATAGCGACCCCCTAGAGGACGCAGTTCGAAGTTCCCTTGAAAGGTGACGAGATGTAGGGAAATGTAGGGAACGAGACACTGCGTCCTCTAGCTCCCTGCCATGCTTTGGACGCAAGCTTCAGACGAAGAAGTGAATGACGTGTTTTCCCAGTGCCTGTTTTATAGTCGCACCGGTAGTGACGTCAGAGGCTGTCGCCGGCCAACTCGTTGGTGTTTTTTCATTTGTATGCTTCAAACACGGGTCACGACGAGGTTTTATCTATGGGGTGCGCTATAGGACGCAGTGTCTCGTTCCCTACTCAGGGAACCATGGTTACATTCGTAACCTGAGACGTTTTCCCTGCATTCTCCAAGTTAGCGGGGTTTATTCGTTGCTTGAGAGATGCAGCAACAATGTTCTTGAATTCGGTCACTTTCTGTGATTCTCCATGGCATATTTGAAGATGTCTGTAGACAAAAATGAATGAATGAATGAATGAATGAATATGAACTGCGGTCTTCTTCAGTATATAATTTATTTTGTAAGTGATTTTTTTTAAAATAAATCCTGACTAGAGTCACTTATCAAATTAGTGTAGCTACATGTTATTCGTTTGAATTTATTTGCTTATATAAAAAAAGAGAGAGAGAGAGGAAAAAAAAAGATAAAATAATTTAGAAAAAAAAAAACAGTAATCAACATCAAAGGAATCTGAACAAATTATTAACTTATATTCATTCATTCGTTAGAACTAGACGAACCTGCATAGAAGGCTTTGCACAAGTGGATACACCATGGAGACAGACATGTAGTTTTCGCCACCCAGTGCTTCACTTGCCGTTTTGAGAGACTGGAGGACAGGTAACATCTCCTCAATTGTCTGCCAGTGATCATCGATTAACTCCAGGGTTTTAGCATCCTCCAGTTTGGTTACAGTCCTGTCAGAGAGCACGGCGGTGATGGCCCAGCGCTGTTCATGTAAACGCGCGAGCATATCAGCAGCCGAATTCCAGCGTGTTTTGCATTATTGCACAAGTTTGTGCAAAGGCAGTTCTAACTGTCTTTGTTTTTGCTTGAGTGCATTTGAGGCGATTGTGCTGTGATGGAAATGTCCTACAAGTCTGCTACATGCACCAATTAGTCTATTCATGCTTCCAGCTTTAAATCCATCCTTGATGGCCAATTGAAGTGTGTGCGTGAAACAAGGTACAGACTCCCAGTTCACGTCTCTGTCTGCGGCTATCATATTACTTGCGTTATCGTGCACGCATGCGACCACTTTGCCGTCCAGGCCCCATTGCTCTACAGATGTCTTCAAATAGTCTGCCAGGTTGGCAGCCGAGTGTCGCTCTTCCATTGCTCGGGTTTGCGGGACATAACTATTCACCTTAGTGTCAGCAATAAAATGGCACGTTATAGTGACATAGGACTCTGTGGTTAATGCTGTCCAACTGTCAGATGTAATGGCCACGAAGTCTACTGTTGCCAAAGTAGATTTGAGTTTGGAAACCGAACTCTCATGTTGAAGCTCTGTTCTCGCTGTTATGGTTCTCCGTGAAGGAATGTCATAATCTGGTTCAAGAAACTGCAAGACTTCCTTAAAACCTTCCCCCTCGACAAAACTTAAAGGAAGCATATCTCTTGAGATCATTTTTGCTATGAGCTGAGTAGTCTTCTCGGCTCGCTCGGGGGTACATCTCAGCCTACTTGAAGTCGCGAACATGGTGATGGGCAGCTGTGTGTCTTCATTACTAGGTTTGTCAATTATTATATTTCGGTGTTTGCACTTAAGATGATTCCGCATTGTAGAGGTGCTGTTGTGGTAACTCAGTTTCGCTTGACATATTTTGCACACTACGTGATGATCATTTTGATCAAAGTATTTCCAAACTTCGCTACGCTTAGATGCAGAGGACGCCATTTTGTCATCAAACACAATCAACTGGTTTCCCTTGCACGCTCCACAGCGCCACCCAATGCATATAGGCCTAAGGGTTATTGTTAGTTGTAGTTTGCGTGCTCAGGTTTTATTGTGGATTTTTTTTTTTTTTACGGCAAGCAAAAATATAGCGAAATTCGAATAGCATTTTTATTTATCGAATAATTACAGCAGACCGAATATTCGAATGTTCGACTATCTGTGCACACCCCTACTGTTGAGGAGTGTCAAAATGCAATGCCCTTTGGTCACCCTGGCAACAACCCCTCAGGAAAGGAAGGAAAGCAGGTCCTTGACCATAAAAAAAGTTGATGGAATCCTAAGTAAGTTTTTTCAAAATTAGGCTCCGTGTGTTTTTAGGCCAGGATAGTGGGAATGATTATATCCAATCATGACAATGTAGCAATGATTGATGCAAAGTCTGCGAAACTACTTCTGGCAGACAACTCAAGCTGCGCCCATGCTGATCAGTCACATGCCCTCCTCATCCAAATAGGGCGGGCTATTTAAACCCCCCCCCCCAATGTGACGTGACATTCAGCCAAGTATGGTGACCCATACTCAGAATTCGTGCTCTGCATTTAACCCATCCGAAGTGCACACACACAGAGCAGTGAACACACACACACTGTGAACACACACCCGGAGCAGTGGGCAGCCATTTTTTTTTTTTTTTTTATGCTGCGGCGCACGGGGAGCAGTTGGGGGTTCGATGCCTTGCTCAAGGGCACCTAAGTCATGGTATTGAAGGTGGAGAGAGAACTGTACGTGCACTCCCCCCACCTACAATTCCTGCCGGCCCGAGACTCGAACTCACAACCCTTCGATTGGGAGTCCGACTCTCTAACCATTAGGCCACGACTTCCCCAAGCTTACCTTCTCATCCCTGGCTATGCTTCTGCTGCCGTTGCTACTTCCTGCTCTGCTGCCTTGCTGCTGCATACATCTTGCTGCTGCTGTCACCCATTAGCCCTCCAGGATTTTGCGGGATTTTTTTGTGATTGTTGCGGGCTAAAATGCCTAATATTGCGGCAGGTTTTCTAAAAAGTTGTGATGAAAGTTGCATTTTTTTTTTTTATAGGTTAAAACTGCAAAGGTAGATAGATTTTTACCTAAAGTGCTCATATTATGCTTTTTGTATTTTTCACTTTCCTTTATTGTGATATACAGGTGCTGGTCATATAATTAGAATATCATCCAAAATTTGATTTATATCAGTAATTCCATTCAAAAAGTTAAACTTGTATAATGTATACATTCATTCCACACAGACTGATATATATCAAGTGTTTTATTTCTTTTAATTTTGATGATTATAACTGACAACTAATGAATTCTCCGCGTATAATTAGTCGTGGCAAAGTGTTTTTTAATTGTCGATTTCTGTATATGTTTGACAACTATATTGCACATCTTTCAAAACCGTTTACCCCCGCTTTCGTAAAGAACACCTGGGGGGTATTGCACAAAACTAGGATAAGTGATTAAGCTGGGATTTTCCAGTTATCCTGGATTAATTTAGTCGACTTGTTTGCACAAAAGTAGAGGCACCTTAGGCCCCGTCCACACGGAGACGGAGCTTACCCCAATCCAATCTTTTTTTCCTCGTCTCAAGAAATATCCGCGTCCACACAAAACCGCAAAATGATGTAGTAAACATGCCAGACCAGTATGTGGCGCTGTAATTCTGCCACAGAGATACACTAAAAACGAAGAAGACTTGGACTATGCTCATAAACCTTGTGCGTGGTACACAAGCGAACATGGAACAATACATTTATTAATCTGGGTTAATGTTAGTTAATAAAAAGACAATCGTTCAGTGGTTGTTCATGTTTTTGTTGCTGTTACGTGACGTAGAGGTGTCTGACTGAGGGGAGACGTGGGCTGATGACGTCATCATTTCAGAAAATATACGGATTAGCCGTCCAGATGAAAATGCTAAGGCGGCGCTTTCAGATTTATCCACTTTGGGACCCGGTTTCAAAAAATAGCTTTTTCACCTTACGAAAATGCCGGATCCGTGTGGACGAAATGCCTATCCGATAAAAAATTTGTGCGTATTCACAGAAATGCGTCTCCTTGTGGACGGGGCCTTAGTTACCATGGAGATTTATTCTGTGCAGCTAGCCTGCTCCAGACCAGGCTAACAGCCAGGATTTAATAATCCTGGGCCCTTTTCTGTTCACTCAGCAGTAGTTTTATCTTATTGTTATCAGCCTGTATTAAAATATAATAGGTGCATAATTGATGTTCAGTTAAGCACTACTACTATTTAAAGTTGTGACCAAGCCAAAATGCACATACTAGACTTGGTCAAGCCTCGCTTTTTCAGTTATCCTGGATTTTTAAATTCTACTTTTGTGCAATAGCCCACTGGATACTGTTTTTCACCGCCTTTTGCTGTTATTTTTGTAGGCAAATGTGAGACATTGGTAGCACACATACATGTCTGCGGCGTCTTCTGAACAAAACAAGGAAGTGAGTTTGCTGACGTATGACAACGCCCTTTGCAGGAGACCGCAATGATTGGTCGAAATTGCAAATCGCACTGAATTCACAGGGATTTGTTGAATTTGCGTTAATAGTTGCGATCGCGAAATCCTGGAGGGACTGATTAGGTTTTGCAAACCCACCTCCTCCCCAGCATCCACCTTTGAGCTCTGTCTTCATGATCCCCTGCAGGGGGTCTGCTTCATTCCCTGTAATGTCTTGCAAAGCAGATCATTCAGGGAACAAATTACTGAGTCAGAGCCTGATGCCAAACCTGCTGCATCCATGCTCAAGGATGCTGTGCTTCAGCTTGCAATGCTTATAAATTATTTGTTCTAATTTCAGAGTTGTCTGACTAAACTGTCAGAATAGAAGTTTAAAACCAGAAATGAAGTTTTATCCAGTATCACTTTATAGCACCTTTAAGGATAACACTGTTGTTTTATTTATATTCATGATTGGCCAAAAAAATCTTACTTGCTGATTTGCAATTCTCTGAACTGAAATGGACGTCTCACGGTGTTATTTCCTTTAACCTGAAGTGCAGTTGTATATGGTCTATGTGGTAATTTATTTTTTTTTTTGTCAAATTACTCATGACAGATTTTAATGCTCTTGTCTTACAGCTTATGTCCTGAGATGTGCAACTCTACCGGACTGGGAACCAATTGAGGAGGCCAAGCTCAAGAGAGCCTTTGTGAACAAATGTAGGGCCAGAGCAGGCTCCAAGGAGTAGGCCACTGATATAGCCTGTCCTATGTGGACCGCTATCTCTCTCTCTCTCTACCCCTTCTTTTATTTTTCTTATTCATTTTCTTGGTAATATGTTAATATAGTTAGTAGTAGGCAACGGGACCGCCAGACCGGTAATGACCATGGCAAATTCACATACGGTAGTCTACTGCCGGGAACGGCACCGATCGGGTCAGAATGAACACCATCAACGACAACAACTCCTATTGGCTGCTCCCATTCACCTCCGGTTCAACCTTGGAGTTGGTACATTCCCGTTGTTGATATTTGTAAATTTGTCTTGGTGTTTGTAAAAGTGTGTTCTTGGTAATTTGTTTTCTGAAATTTAAATTTGTTTCGGGACTTGTAAATGTGTCATGGTAATGTAATTTGTTTTGATATGTAAAAATGTTTTCAAAAATTTAAATTGGTCTCAAGCTCTGTAAAAGTGTTTCAGATTTTGTAATGTTAGTTTGCACCTCCAGGCCACCGTACTTTTCATGTGTGTGTGAGCCAAACATTATTGTTCCATGTGCTAGTCAGTGTTTTATTTTTACAATCTGGAAGTGTTGTACTGTACTAGTGATGTCCCCACACTCTAGCACCTACATCTGAGGAGTGAGCTGAGTTGGTACAAGTGTGCCTTACTATAGTTAGCATTCTAACCAAACCCTGCAATCTTTTCATGTTGGTTTGCACCTCCAGGCCACCATACTTTTCATGTGTGAGCCTAACATTGTTGTTCCACGTATCCCACGTTCCACTTGCTGGTCAGTGTTTTTTGTCTTGAAGTGTTGTACTGGTGTTACACAAATACAGTTTTCAACTTTTCGATATTGAGTATTGTTTTTACAGTTATTTCTAATTAATAAAGATAATTAATCTTTAAATTGCATTCTCAATTTGTTCTTGTATTTCTCAAATATACCTCAGATATTCTCATATATAGCTTCAGTAAGACATTAAAGAGAAATAATCAAGAGATGGAAGAGACGTTGGACACACAATAATAAGATCTCTTTTAAGGCTCATAATTCTCAGATTTGTCTCATGTTATTCTCTTTAATTCTCCTTCAAATAACCAAGACATAATTGAGATCAGGGGTATACAATCATGAGATCTCCGCTGTTTATCCCACTTCTCAAGTATTGCTCAAATGGTTTTCTCAATTTAACCTCCTTTGTCTTACTGGTGTCTTGTCTCTTTTTAGCTTATGTCTTGCTCCTAATGGACCCTTAGGAGAAGTAACTCAGAAACAAATGATCACAGAATGATATGAATATGAGAAGCTCAAATTGATCTCAAGAGAGGAGATTGAACAACAGATGAGCAACACACATTTTTCCTATGGTGTCTTGCTGTGAGTACAATTATTAAAATGATAGAATATTATAAAAGATCAATTATGCATGCCCTGTTCAATATCAGGGATATTGATCATCATTAATTATGAATATTAATCTTAACATCAACAGAAGATTGAAATAAAGAGGTCAAAACAGCCTCAACCAAAATTAAATCTCAAACAGTATTGATAGCACATGAGATGGTTTAGGTCAGTAGAGCCCACAAAATAACTAAAATAGCCAATTTATATAGTAAAATAAATATATTCTTTGTTATATCATATTGTATTTTACAGGCCATCAAGATTTGTTTTGATGCTGTACTGGATAGCCAAGAAGGACTTCTTGCAGCGGCCACTTGTCCCAAATTCAAACTTCGATGGCTGAAAGATGAGCGTAGCAGAGAGCATTTGAAGGTGCTTCTGACAACAGAGCGTCGTAAAAATGCTCCTGCAGCTGACAGTGCTAATGTGTCCCAACTGGCAGCCAGCCCGGCTGAAATTGACTTTTTTGATTTTGAGAACCAGCCTACAGAAAGCTTTTCAGCAGAAAATTAAGTAACTGACTATTTAAAGTCGGGGTATGAGCTTGAAATTCTGAATCAGTTCCCAAACCTCAAAAAGATGTAAATGAAATACAATGCTCCAACTCCATCCAGTGCACCAGTGGAACGGTTGTTCAATTTAGGTGGATTGGTGCTTTCCCCGAAAAGGAACAGACTGTGTGATAGGAGGTTTGAGAAGCTTCTGCTGATGCGATATAACCACTGTTTCACTCCGAAAGAAAACAAAAAAACATAGGGCCTTGTCAGGGCAGCCATAAAATGAGACTGGACTAACAGCCTAAATGTGGCATGCAACAGCATTTTCTGTTTTGGTAAACTCATTTTTACTCCTCTCTGCACTTTACTGTTAAAAGACGTAAATGTTAATAATTTGGAATACAGTCAGGAGAGACTTTCATTTTAATTATTTTATTGCTGTATTTTATTTACATCTATTCAAATGAAGGATTTTGCAAAAAAAAAAAATATTTTATATGCTGGAATATGCAGAAATATAAGTTAACAGAAGAAGGACTTTCTGTATTTCATTAAAATATGGTGGAATGTGCAGAAAATAGGTTTAAATGTTCAACAATTTTCTTCAAGTCTTTGACTGTTGCATTTAATTTAATTTTTGCTTGATGCAATGTGCATAAAGTTAATATATTGAAACTAATAAAACACGTTTTAAAAAAAGAGATTGTTTCATTTCATTCAATTTTAGATGAAGGAATATGCAGAAAGAATAGAATTAGGCTGAAAGGTCTGTTGCTTTATAACGTATTCAGGTTGTGCATAATGTTTTTGAAAAGTAATTTAGTAAAGTAACTAGTAAAGTAACTAATTACTTTTGAAAATAAGTAATCAGGAGAATTAATCAGTAATCAGTAACTAATTACTATTTCCAAGTAACTTGACCAACACTGTGTGTGTATATGTCACAAGGTGACGATCTTTAGGGGCGGAACCAAAATTCGGGAAGTTTGGTTCCGCCCGGAAGTGTTTCCGCCCGGACCGGAAAAACAGAACACCGGAACTTCCGGTAGCGCCGTAAGAAGGAAAATCAGGGAATTCGATGCACCTGTGCCTAGTTAGGGACAGCGGTTGGTGATTGGAGGATACGCTGGACAAGGCAGTACTTAAGGCCAAGTTATTTCACAGTCTGGGAGCTCTTTCTGGTGTGTGTGTGAAGCACTGTGTTGTGCCCGTCTTGGTGCGCTGCTGGTGGCTGTCTAACTCTCTCTCTCTCTCTCCCTCAGGCTGGAATTGTATGATTGTGAAGACCATCGCGAACCTTAAAGGTTGAGAAGTGAACGGATTATACGGCGAACTGAGACGACGCGAAAAAGGGGATTGGAAGCGGCATTGTTGTGAGTACTAAGAGCCAGTCGAAAGTGCCCTGTATATTGACCTGGCGTTGTGTAGATCTCTCCAGGAGGAGGAGGGCGGCCCTACCCCTAATATAGCGTGGTGGGAGAGCCGAAGGAATACTTATTGAAGTAGTCACAATGACGACATCACTAGCTAGGCCGCATATTCCATCGCCAGATCCGAACCAAGCGAAGTGAAGGAAGACGGGTGTCCTTTTCGTACACTGAGTGTGGTGGGTGAGTCTTCGTGCTGTGAAAAAGCTATAATTTTGACGTGGTGTTGTATATTGCTGTGGGCTGCTGTGTATTGCCGTGTGTCCTGTCAGATAAACTCCCGCCTTCACGCACTTCGTCGCGGGAGGACAAGGAGACTGCTGGTCCTAGCCTAGTTCAGTACAGTATATGTTGTGAGCGTGCTTCAGATCTCCGGAGATAGCACGGTACGCTGTGTCCAGCCCAGAGGTGAAAGCCATCCAAAGCAGAGTAACTGTGCTTTGTGTCCAAGTTGATACCTGTGGAGAGGAAAGGAAAGAGAGAGTGAGTAACACAAGGAGAACCAGAGGGAACCTGTACTTACAGTACGCTGTGTTCAGCCCAGAGGTGAGAGCCATTCAAAGCAAACTAACTGTGCTATTGTGCCTAAGTTGATACCTGTGGAGAGAAAAGGAGAGAGAGGGGATAACACGAGGAGGAATAGAGCGAACCCTGTACTTACAGTACGCTGTGTCCAGCCCAGAGGTGAGAGCCATTCAAAGCAAACTAACTGTGCTATTGTGCCCAAGTTGATACCTGTGGAGAGAAAAGGAGAGAGAGTGAATAACACGAGGAGGAATAGAGCGAACCCTGTACTTACAGTACGCTGTGTCCAGCCCAGAGGTGAGAGCCATTCAAAGCAAACTAACTGTGCTATTGTGCCCAAGTTGATACCTGTGGAGAGAAAAGGAGAGAGTGAATAACACGAGGAGGAATAGAGCGAACCCTGTACTTACAGTACGCTGTGTCCAGCCCAGAGGTGAGAGCCATTCAAAGCAAACTAACTGTGCTATTGTGCCTAAGTTGATACCTGTGGAGAGAAAAGGAGAGAGAGTGGGTAACACGAGGAGAGACCGAGGAAACCTGTACTTACGCCGCTGCTTGTGGAGAAAGAGAAAGCGAGTGAGCACCCAAGGAACGAACTGTGTGAACCAGTACTTACTGTGAGCTGTAATCAGCGAAGAGGTGAGAGCAAAACCAAGCTGAACTAACTGTGCCTGTGTGTCCCAGCCGTTGCCTGTGGAGAAAGAGGAAAGAGAGTGAGCACCCAGAGAACGAACTGTGTGAACCAGTACTTACTGTGAGCTGCAATCAGCGAAGAGGTGAGAGCAAAACTAAGCCGAATTAACTGTGCTTTTGTGTCCCAGCCGTTGCCTGTGGAGGAAGAGAAAGAGAGTGAGCACCTCGAGAACGAACTGTGTGAACCAGTACTTACCGTGAGCTGTATTCAGCGAAGAGGAGGAAGAAGGAGGGCGCTACGGATACCTAAGACTCAGGCCGGGGCCCGAGTCCCACGCCCCGGATCCCCGTGGCCCCCTTGCTCCCTGACCTCTTCCCGGCCATAGCCCATCTGGAGGGCCGAGTCAGAGTTTAGTTTTTAATTGCCCTTTCCCTATTCCCCAAGCTATTTTTAAATATTTAAATAAAGATTGTTTTATCACTTACTTGTTCTCGTGTTGTTTGGCCATTGGGTTGGCTTTGGGGACCTCCTCGAGGTGGAAGTTGAGAAGGGGTGTGGCTTAGTCAAAGCATAGCCAGCCCCTGGGTGTGACATATTTACAGAGGTGGAAGTTTAGTATGGTTGTGGTTTTGTCAAAGAGTTGATTTATTTTGGTTGTTCAATTCAAAAAGTGAAACTTGTATATTATATTCATTCATTACACAGAGACTGATATATTTCAAATGTTTATTTCTTTTAATTTTGATGATTATAACTGACAACTAAGGAAAATCCCAAATTCAGTATCTCAGATAATTAGAATATTGTGAAAAGTTTCAATATTGAAGACACCTGGTGCCACACTCTAATCAGCTAATTAACTCAAAACACCTGCAAAAGGCCTTTAAATGGTCTCTCAGTCTAGTTCTGTAGACTACACAATCATGGGGATGACTGCTGAGCTGACAGTTGTCCAAAAGACGACCATTGACACCTTGGACAAGGAGGGTAAGACACAAAAGGTCATTGCAAAAGAGGCTGGCTGTTCACAGAACTCTGTGTCCAAGCACATTAATAGAGAGGCGAAGGGAAGGAAAATATGTGGTAGAAAAAGTGTACAAGCAATGGGGATAACCGCACCCTGGAGAGGATTGTGAAACAAAACCCATTCAAAAATGTGGGGGAGATTCACAAAGAGTGGACTGCAGCTGGAGTCAGTGCTTCAAGAACCACTATGCACAGACGTATACAAGACATGGGTTTCAGCTGTCGCATTCCTTGTGTCAAGCCACTCTTGAACAACAAACAGCGTCAGAAGTGTCTCAAGACAAAAAAGGACTGGACTGCTGCTGAGTGGTCCAAAGTTATGTTCTCTGATGAAAGTAAATTTTGCATTTCCTTTGGAAATCAGGGTCCCAGAGTCTGGAGGAAGAGAGGAGAGGCACACAATCCACGTTGTTTGAGTGTAAAGTGTAAAGTTTCCACAGTCAGTGGTGGCTTGGGGTGCCATGTCATCTGCTGGTGTTGGTCCACTGTGTTTTCTGAGGACCAAGGTCAACGCAGCCATATACCAGGAAGTTTTAGAGCACTTCATGCTTCCTGCTGCTGACCAAATTTATGAAGATGTAGATTTCATTTTCCAACAGGACTTGGCACCTGCACACAGTGGCAAAGCTACCAGTACCTGGTTTAAGGATCATGGTATCCCTGTTCTTAATTGGCCAGCAAACTCGCCTGACCTTAACCCCGTAGAAAATCTATGGTGTATTGTGAAGAGGAAGATGGGATATGCCAGACCCAAGAATGCAGAAGAGCTGAAGGCCACTATCAGAGCAACCTGGGCTCTCATAACACCTGAGCAGTGCCACAGACTGATCGACTCCATGCCATGCCACATTGCTGCAGTAATTCAGGCAAAAGAAGCCCAAACTAAGTATTGAGTGCTGTACATGCTCATACTTTTCATGTTCATACTTTTCAGTTGGCCAAGATTTCTAAAAATCCTTTCTTTGTATTGGTCTTAAGTAATATTCTATTTTTCTAAGATACTGAATTTGGGATTTTCCTTAGTTGTCAGTTATAATCATCAAAATTAAAATAAATAAACATTTGAAATACATCAGTATGTGTGTAATGAATGAATATAATATACAAGTTTCACTTTTTGAATGGAATTAGTGAAATAAATCAACTTTTTGATGATATTCTAATTATATGACCAGCACCTGTATAGTTATACAATAAAAGTGTATCAACCAGGTTCCAGAAACAATTACTGAGGGAAGGTCAACTTACATACATGATGTGTCTCTATTTCAATACTTTCTATTTCAAGTATCTTCTCGTCCTGCTTGAGACTCAAATGCAGGAGAACAGCTTCATCATCTCCAGCAGGGGCAGGACTAGGATTAAGATTCATTGCCTTACACTCTTTTTATACTTTGTAAAAGCTTGTCCTGACTGTACCATCGTCATTGACATCATCAAGCTGCAATATCCTCGTCTGCTTTTCTACATGATGTATCTGCCTCCTTCTAAGTCTTTTGCGTGCGTCCTGGCCCCTCGTCACCTGTCACCTGCTCCTCTGAATACTGTCTGCACCAGCAAACAATCAAGACAGCTCATTATATAAGCTCACCATTCCCACACAAGTCTCAAGTCATTTCATCGGACTTTGCTGATACTGCAAGTCACTGAATTTGGCTTAATCTTAATTAAACTGTCAGACTGATCAGTGACAGCATCAAAGTCCTCAGCAGTGTTTATTAAAACATTCATGATCAATTATAACTCATTCTAAAGCAGAGGCAGGAGTCATTTATTGAAGATGATATCCCATTGTCCTGTGCATTCGATTCTGTGACAGATGAGCTGAAAAAAATAATTCTGTCTGAAAGTTGTTTGCAGGGCCGCTGCTGGCCAAATGGGTGCCCTAAGCAGAATTGTTTTGTTCTGCCCCCTCCCCAAATTATTATGGAAGTAAAAAAAAAACAACAACAAACAAACAACAAAAAAAACTACTATAAGGGGGTCAGAATAGAACTTTAATAAAATATAAAAGTAAATAACTAAATTGTCCCACTCCTTGGGGGAGGGGGGGGGCTAAAACTCCAGCAGAGGGCACTCCACTCTGGACTTTTGTATTTGGTGTCCCGTTCTTAGGGCTAATCACAGCCAGGTGTTCCCTATTACCACTTGCCTATATAAACTGTGTCTTGACTCTCAAGTCTTTGCGAAGTCTTTTTTTTTTAGTCTAGTCTGACATTTCCGAGCAGTTTCCCTGTGTTTGTTTCTTCCGTGTCTGATTTTGGATTGTTTACACATACTGTGATCTTCTGCTGCCTGCCCCGACCTCCGCTTGTTACTGTTTCTGATTTTGGATATCCCCTGACATACCTGACGCTGTTTTCTAAACTCTGCCTGTCTGACCATTCTCGATAATAAACTACTGCATATGGATCCAAACGTCTCTGACTCCATGTTACAATTGTAATTAAATTTTATTTACAAATTACAATTGTAGCTAGACAGTCACCTATGGCTATGATTTTACTAATACAGTTGTCTGATTGATTTTATAGTCTCAAACATTCAGAAATGACACAATTAATTTTTATTTCAATAAAACCAAGGATTAGATTTGTAAGGGTTGTGATGTCCACATGTTTTTGTTGAAGAAATTATAGAGGCTAGAATTTCTATTGTAAAAGGTGGCAAAAAATGAAAGATTAAGTGGATATTTGAATTAAATGTTTGGTCAATATTAAACAAGGATTTGATTATCCTGTTACAGGCCTTTGCCACTCTTTGCAGACATTTGCAATAATAGCCTATGTAATGTACATAAATTGTTTATTGTATTACATTATGTATTTTACCATTGTTATTCAATGAAACCATACGTTTATTATTAATTAACCAATCATTATTGACTCATTGTTTTTATATAATGCATTTTATTAGGGCTGTGAATCTTTGGGTAGGCAGCGATTCGATTCGATTCACGATTCATAGGTTTTCGATTCGATTCAAGAACGATTTTTGCAAATTTAGAACGATTTGATTCGATTCACAATTAAATTTGATTCGATTCGATTATAATGATTCGATTCTGCATTCTTTAAGTGCATTCACAGGATTATTTAAATGGTTGAAAAAAAAACTACAGAATTGAAGAACTACAGAAAAGTAAAGCTACTTCACTTTAGTTTTACTGGCCACAAGTCCTGAGGAGAGATCACACATCAGCTGCATCAGAGACGAACAGAGAGCGAGCGTAATCCTTTGACAGTCACAGGTGGTAAACAGTGGTGCGCGTGAAGGATAGATGCGAGGCACGAACACTATTCAAGGTCTCCATTAATTTGTGCGTGTAGTAATTTAAAATGTATATTATGGCGTTATAGGTTATAGGTTAACTCTGCTTGTACAGTGGAATCCTGCTCGCGGAGTGCTGTTTTGCTCGCGCATTGGATTTCTGCTCGCTCAGCGCTGATTTCTGCTCCCTCGAGTCTACATGACTTCCCAGCCAACACACCCATGTGGGGCCCAAAGGGGTTGCACCTGGGCTGATATCTGGGGCCCACCTGGGCTACCCAACTGGGACCCAGCTAATTTTGTCCTCAGTTTCCATGATGGCCCCACATGGGTTAGCCCAGATGGGTTGATAATGGGCTCTTGGTGGGCTCCATATCAAGCCCATATGGGTAGCCCAGGTAGATCCCATTTAGGACCCACATGGGTCCACCCACATGGGTTAATGATGGGGCCCATATAGTACTTATCTAGGGCTTTTATGGGTTACAACGGGTATATATATGGGCTACCATATTTGTTGGTTTGGGTTACTTTATTTTACAGTATACCCCTAACTACAAACATTCCATGTAATCCACTAAACTACAATAAAATGTTAAAGGTATTCAATGAAAAGAAACCAGTAGTTTTACTTTATTAAGCAAGGTTTATTTATAATTTGAACATGACTATTAGGACATTTACAACTTTAGAAAACACAACTGTCTAAAGAAAGAAAAAAAAGTTAAACTTTTAAAGGGTTAGTTCACCCAAATTTCTGTCATTAATTTCTCACCCTCATGTCATCCCAAACCCGTAAGACCTTCGATCATCTTCAGAACACAAATTAAGATATTTTTGATGAAATCAGAGAGCTCTCTGACCACTGCAGTCACATGGACTATTTTAAGGATGCCTTTACTAATGTTCTAGGTTTTTAAATTTTGGGTAAATTGCTGTCTATATGTGGTCAGAGAGCTCTCGGATTTCATCAAAAATATCTTAATTTGTGTTACGAAGATGAACAAAAGCCTTGTGGGTTTGGAACAACACGAGGGTGAGTAATTAATGACAGAATTTAAATTTCCTTTAAAGCTCCTGAAAAACTTTATTCGGTAAAACTTGTAGTTTTTATATGCATATCTAAAAAACTCTAAAATAAAGGTTTTCACAAACAAAACAACATTAGCACTGCTCCTCACTCCTCTGTTGTCGCTCTCCCAACGGCCCTTTGAAAAGAAAAAAAATAATGAATCAACCATTGTGCCACTTTTTTTTTAATTCCCCTTTTCACAGTTCAAACAGATGTGTCAGGTTACCCTTTGGTGCCCTACATCAAGTTGATATAGATCAGGGGTTTGCAAACCTGTCCTGGAACACTCCCAGCACTGCACATACAGGCTGTGCAAAATGTACATTTTGACCAACTTTTAACACTTTTGAAGTAATTTCCAGTGAGAAATTAGTATTGTACTAATTAAATATTCACTTTGTCACCAATGCTCTCTCTCTTTTGTTGTAGATCATTAAACTGTTACCTCATTAGTCTGTCCAAAATCTGTTTTGTGAGGAACCGTATGCCGAGTTCACACTGCACGATCACAGCTCCTTTCAGACTGCATGACTATCTGGGGTATCGTTAAGACACTGATGTGTTCACACTGCATGACGAACAAATTATGGACATGATGGGTTAAATATTGCATGACTTTTCAAGAGGAAGAATCGCCGACAACTCTGTCCTGTCCGCAAACTTCAGTCTATTCCTTAGAAAAAGTTTGTCTCAGAAGCTTTGTGAATAGGTTTTAAGAGAAAACTCTTAGCTAAGAACTTTTACTGCTATTTTGGAGAATTCTTAGTGGTAAGATAAATGTTTTGTGAATTCGGCCCCTGGTCTCCTCCCCGAACTTCTCGCTGCCCTGGTCATTGCCGATGTAGTTTTCAGTCAGAACACATTTCACACATCATGATTTTAAATCGCTGACCGGTCCAGATTTTGCGTGATTGTCACTCACGTGAACGAGCCTATGCCTATGATTTCGGGCATTTCCAATTTTGCAAAACCTGTCGGTGGCTAAAAATCGGGCCTAAAATTGTGCAGTATGAACTCTGCATTAGTGTGTAAACATTGTTACGTTGTTACCCGGCAGGGCAGCGAGGCAACGAGTCAGTTTTCAGATGCAGCCTTCGTATGTCTCCATAATCGAATACACCCAATTTTTTTTATTAGCTCATAAGGACAAACTGTAAGACTGGAAGTAGGTGTGTAGTGCTGTGGGTTCCCAGGACAAGTTTGAAAACCCATGATTCAATATCTTTTGGCTACGATCATATGATGTTCCCACAAGTTAATAGTGGCCACAACAAAAAATAAGTGAACAGAACATGTCACCTCCCGGTCGCTGTATGTAATATCACACAAATGGTAAAACATTTTTGAATTTGCATTGATATGCACTATCATTCTCGTTTTTTTAAAGTTTGTATTCCCATTTAAAACTTAAATCTGGAGACTTTTACCTATCTTGCTCTCCAACACGTGCCCTTGCAGTACGATTTCCTCCCCTGTCCCTGGCACCGATTAGCCACTTTGACACAGCCTTTTCTGCCTCTCTTCTAGTAACTGAGTTTGTAAGGGCATTTTTTTTTTCAAGCTTCCTGTAAAATACATAAAGAGCATTAAAGTGAGATTAAATTCCATATTTGAACTCTTGCAACAAAGAAGCAGTTATCTCCACTTTGACATTTTTCAGGAAATGCAATAACGGTATCGAATATAATATTCTGTCATACAAAAATGTTTTCTGTGAATTTTTACAAAAGCAACAAGAGCAATGTTTTTGCTGCAAATGTTTATTAACCGAACAAACACAGAAAAAGGCACATAGCAATATTTAAAGGCATGGTTCACACACAAAATATTTAATTTGTGTCATCATTTATATGTCAACATAATGTTAAAATATCCATCTCAGCAAGTATTCAGATAAACATGGTTGGTTATGTCTAAAGTGAACATAAACAGTTGTGAAAGAAATCAGATTTGTCTCATTATTTGGAATCCATGTATTAGGTCTCAAAGGGACAGCAGCCTATAAACACCTGCTGCTATGTCATTCATGTTAATGAAGATTCATCTATATTTTTACTGTCTATTGTCTTTATATATATATATATATATATATATATATATATATATATATATATATATATATATATATATATATATACACTAGTAACTAGTGTATTTGTTTTTATTTTATTAGCATTACTTCACTTGTATTTGTGTTGTTTTTTTTTATTAAAGTTTGTTTTTTTTTTTTTTTTTTTTATAATCTGTGAGTTTTGTGATCGCTGCAAATTAAATTTTGTTTATTATTAATATAAACAGTATACCTGGTCCATATTCTCATAATTCTGGGTAATTCTCAGTCTAAGTATGGACAATTATTTGCATACAATCAAATTGATTTGATTCCACTAATTTATGAAAAACAACTGAATTCTACAGAATAACCTCTGTTTGCACATGAATATGTTAAACGGCGAGTAAACATACCATATACCACCTCAAACAGTTTGAGCCCCCCACACTCTTGCTTTCCATGGCGGCCAACAAAGTTATACTCTCTAGATAGGGGAGGATCTAAAAGGAAGGACATCATTCGTCTTGTGGCTTCATCCACAGTACTCCCTCCAATATCTGCCACCACGGCAACCTAAGGAAAAACAAGATTATCATTATTGGGAGACAACACAAAAAACAAACCTAAATAATTATAATTAAATTTCTCCCCAGAGGTGCAGCCATAGGTTAATCGATGGCACACTTGCTATCTATTGTGTGTATTGTGTATGGAGTCCATAAATACAACTCTATATCTCACAATTCCTAGGGAACATGCCCATAATTCCTAAGCAGTTAACTCTGTGACAGATGTTTTATACTTGTACTACAATTGTGTTGCCTGTGCTACAATATTGTCAAATTGATGGCATCATAAATGCTAAAAAATTAAAGACAGGTGTTAAATCATGATGCCATTCCTTTTAGAAGGCGCCAAATTTTGAATGTTTTTATTTTTCAGCATGTCATCGATTCCAAGCACACTGCTAATGCAGTGAAATCATATTTGGAAAGAAAAACAGCTGACTAAACACTGACAGTCATGGACTGGCCTGAATGTATTATCCAGAACTGAATTTATAGAGGCAAGTTTACTGCAATAATGGAGCCGCAAACTTTACATACTTTTAAAATCCAGCGTTTAGTTTGTAAGCGCTCATTGTTACTAGGGGTCATCATAGCATTTGTTTCCAAACAGACCATTAAACAATATGACACACATGTCTCCAGTACAACCGGGAGAATTAAACAAATCAGATGACAACTTGGAAACTCCTAAAGTGTTTCCAGATAAGTGTACTATATGCATCAGACGTTCAGTGGGCATGATCTCTGAGGCTGAGACTAGGATCACCTAGACAGAAAGAAATAAAATACAGCCTAAATCTAAAGATGAACTCTGGGAAGTGCACAAAGAAGCCTGTTATAATATGCCAGAAGATTACTTAAGAAAACTTAAGGACCGTCTCCCCAAATGAGGTATGAGCGGTTACACAAAATATTGACTTTTGCCTGAAGAAGCCATTTTGTTATGAAAACCGTTTTTGTTGTTCTTATTTTGTGTACATTTTTCCTGTACCTTCTGTTTATGTTAATAAAGAAACCGAAAAATAAATATGGATAGTCATTAAAACTTTGCTTTAACAACAAAGCTGGTGGTGGCCGAAGACTTTTGCAAAGTACTGTATGTGAAAAAACATTAACATTAGGACCTGTGAACCTGCTAAATTGGTCATATTAGAACATACCACTTGTTTTTGGAAGGTGGGGTCTGACAATTTTTGCTCAATTGCAGTAACGTCCGAGACTGTCCTCAGGGGGAAAACAATGTCCTCTGGAAGAGCAGCAACTGCACTTGCATCCTGTTGTGTGAGGAGTGATTGTATCATCCTCCCATGAGCTTGACAGACACACTGGCCTTGAAATTCATAAAATGTAGAGCATACTTAAGTAGTTGTACAAGTTTCAAATTACATCTTTATATGTGCAATGTTGGATAATAGGACAATGAATAATAATGCATGAAATAAACCATGCTTTATTTTTTTTAAGCTACTATGTATTTAACAGTAGCATTAAAGAAGCACTACTTCAGCTTTACTGTTTTAATTAAATATGCATTGATTCTTATTAAAGCTAAAGTTATTTAGTCAAGCAGGAAGTGATATTCTCTTTGACTTGTTTGATTAACATTAATGATACAAGCTGATGGATCTAAATCCGTGATATCACAGGCTCCTACTGCCAGGGACTTCTGGGGTATCGGGGCCCTAAATGTACTGTGCACCTTTTTTTTTATTGCAGTAGGCTATGTTAATTGAGTTTGTGTGTGCTGCGCTCATTTGTTTCCATTTCTCCTCGAGAGGCTGCGCAACCTTGTTACTGTTAGTACATATACATTATATATTATTTTTACCTCCCAAATATATTTTGAGCTTGCACAAATTAAAATTAGGGAGCATATGGGACTAAAACACTGGCACGTGTCTTCCTGTGCAAACAGGAACTTATGTTTCACATAGACATGAGATAGACAGCGCATTCTCATTTGTCTTGTGGTGCTTAAATGGTAATGATCCTTTTCAAGAACAATTGTTGCTTTTAAAATCTATGTATCCAAGAAATATATCTTACCTTCTTTTGCGCTTCCCTTTTCCCATCCTACTTCCAGAATCTGACTCGGACTGCAAGTCTGAGGTCGCCTCAGACTTTAAAAGCTTTGCTGTGGTGTGGGCATAGTTTCCTGTAGGTAATAGACATTTAACAATAAAAAATAGCAACCACTATTTCAGCTGCATGCCTTGTTTGTATTATTACATAAATTAACATTATTATTATTATTATTATTATTATTATTATTATTATCACCAGTCACCATTCAAAAACAATCACATTACCTGCTTTTCCCAAGACGCGCACTTTATACTGCGGCTAGTCAGGGTTTGGAACAAGTTCATCCTTTACTGCCTTGTTGATGTTCATTCGTCCTGGTGGCCAGTAACAAGCATCTTCCTCTGGTCCAGTAAACCACCTGCAAGGTACAATAGCTACACCTCCACCATCCAAAAAATCCACAATCGCAAATGATAGCATGCTGGAAAAATGCAAAACAAACAGGCTAGTGCAGCTGTGGAAATGCCACATATCCAGATTTAAATGGCAAGAGCACTATTTTTCTCCTTAGTTCCTCAACCGATACCACATGCAAGTCTTTGGATAAGTTTGAAACAAAGTGAATTCCAAGGCATGTCGAGTCAATTGGGTAGCTGAAAAAAGATTCATAGTTTTCAAAGAAGTGACAGAGTACCTTGATAGTTTCACAAGAAGAAAGCAAAATATTTCTCACAATGAGAATTCTTCCACCTAAGGAAAAACAGTTATCGCCTTTACAGCAAGAAATGAATGTCTGTCCATCATTGTACTGCCTGTACTGCTGGCATGTTCCAAGTTCATCAGTCACTGGTCCAGAGAAATGGAGTTGTTTGAGGAGAGAGGAAATAGATATTTTCTTCTGTTTCGCCACTCTCTGCTTCTCATGGATGCGCCTGACAATTTGCTGCACAGGATTTTGGGGTCTTCGTACAATCTTTTTAAGTTGACCTAAATATGTTTCGAATGGGAAGCAGGAAATGCTATCCAAAGGACCAAAGTTCCGTGCATCTTGGGCAATGTGCATCAAAGAATGTATGTTGTATCCAACAAATTCAAGGCCGTAAATCAAGCCAAAATCTTGGACAAAAAGTTTCAAAATATCTTCAGCATAGTCACAGTTCTCTGTACACAAATCAGGGCTAAGAAGAATTCTTATAGATACAGATAAAAGTATAAAGTTTCTATACATTGTATTGGGCATATTTTTAAGAAGGACAACAGGACCAGTGTAAAGCAAAAACTGCCTCAATTCAGTCGCCTTCCACATACTAATTTCGAGGAGAGACCTTGGTTTCCTAGCAAAATTCCTCGGTAAATACTGCCTGACAGAAGCCATGAATGCCGAAATCGTAGTGAGATTTTGAACAGACTGCCTGCGTTTCAGAGGCCCTTTAAACCAAAGATAAATCAACTGGCGCATCGCCCCCAAACACACAAGGTGCATATAATCAAGGACAAAACTTGAGACTAATCCCACACCTAACTCAGACAGGGGTGAAACTCCTCCTTGGTGCCCTTCATAGCCCATTTCCCTAAATGTCTGATCAGTCCTTATCTCTGCAGACAACTCAGGAAAAGACATTCTCCTATTTACATGGACACCTTTTTGAGTGCAGCGCTCACATGTGTAATACCCAGTGTGGCCCTTCACACATTTGAGGAATGCACGTGCTGGAGCATCACATATGAATGCATCGGGAGCAGCAACTGTGAAATGTACATCATTATAATGAAGACCCTCCTGTACAACAACTTTAACATCTTGAATAAACTCATTTAAATACTCTTGCACATTTGATGGTTTTGTCACACCTGAGTATAAGCCAATCATAAAAACATTTGAATTTGGGATCTCCTTAATCCTACCCAAAATAGGCCACAAACTCACATTGTTGCTGCGGAATAATGGTAGACCATCGATATTAACTCTAAGTGTAGTGTCAGTTAGATCTCTCAGATCAAAATCTAAAGATGACAATTCTGCTAGAACTGATTTCTTTATTCCAAAATGATAATTTGATCCTCCTGCTACATTTTTCACATCACACTTGCGGTCTGTGGACATTAGGGTTCTAGCATCCAATGGCACATTAAGGCCTTTTTTTCTGAGAATTTTCAGAAGAGCAGACAACGCATTTTGAGAGATGTTGTATTCTGCAGCCCACTCTGCAAGACCATTTGAGTCATCTAGTCTGTCTGAAGCGGCATCTTCAGAATCAGAACATTCAGAGTCTAGGGCAAAGTCACTGGAATCGTCACCCATCCCATTTTTGAAATCATCGTAAATGTCATTGTCCAAAGCCTCATAAAAAATGTCTGAAAATTCATTTACTACATTTTCTGTCACATGCTCGACACAGTCATGATAGACAGAATCCTCATATGGTTCATCATTGGCAGATTCCAAATTAAAATCTAGTGGTTGTTCAAATTGTTGTGAAACAGCACGAAAATGTTCAGCAACTTTTGCAGCTATTTTCCTCCTCTTTGTTCTCTCAGATTGCTCCATTATTTTCTGTAAGAAAAAAAAGTGTATGACATTCTAAATCCTAAAAGGTTAAAATGCTAAGGCAAAATCATTTAGATCTCTCCTAATAACTATTTGTATAGCTTGTAATAAGACCTGACTGCAAACTGATGCACATTTACAAAAGGCAGAAACACCTGCTTCCATAATAAATATTACACCTTTAAGAACATAGACAAATCACATTGTTGTAACATATTTTATGTATTGTTGAAAGTACATCAAACTTATGGTTTACATCTCAAATCATGCTTGTCCTGAGCTGTACAGCTTATTTACACTAGATTAGATTACAGTATATTCTCTGTTATCCATAAGCCATAATTGACATCACTGTTATAATCTTCCTGTATCTTGAGAACACAGCCGTTAAGCACGCAGTTTAAGTATGAGCTTTTTAGTGTCTTGAACTAGGGCATAGGGAACACAAAGGCAAAAGTTGTTGCCCATCGACTGAAAGTTACAACCAAAAGCTGCACAATGTGGCATTGTATATATATTCCGAGTTGTGTTCCATTAAAAATAGCTACAGGGTGGTGTCAGTAGCTCACCAAGTGAAACCATTTGATGTCATCGACATGGAACGCACTGTGCAGCTAAACAAAATGGCACCCCCCATTGTCCAAATCGGTCCAAATGTGTCATGGATTTTTTAAATAACGTAAATCTTTCATGGGTTTTCAACTACATAGTTCATTAAGAGGCATCATTTACATTACTTTAAGCCATACAAGTCTTAATACCAGGGGTTTCCTGTAATATTCTGGGTAGCACTTTAGAATACTGTTTGGACATTAAAGGGTCATGAAACCCTAAACTAAATTTTCTGAGAGGTATGTGTGTTGAACATCATTGAATACTATGTTAGCATCTGTTAGATGTAATTATAGCAGGAAAGTGGTTATTTATGAGATTTATTCTGCTATTTTCATCTTCCAGTGTCCTAACATTTCATCCTACCAGTCAGATTGTCCTACCTGGGCTTACTGCACGTGCGCACATCAATATGACATCATTTTTGCCATGATAAATAACACAAAATTACTGTATTTGCATAATTTTAAGGGTAGGTTTAGTGTTGGGGTAGGTGTAGAAATTAATAAAGCACAATCTGATAAGTAGCATTTTTCGCTATTGATTTATTCTTTTTCTAATGAGTAATGCTATATCAGATTGTGCTACCACTACAGTACTTGCATTATTGTAAGGGTAGGTTTAGTGTTGGGGTAGATGTTAATAAAGACATAAACCATGGTAATATCAGGCTGGAAGCATTTACATTTACATTTACATTTAATCATTTAGCAGACGCTTTTATCCAAAGCGACTTACAAATGAGAACAATAGAAGCAATCAGATCAACAAGAGAACAACAACGGTATACAAGTGCCATGACAAGTCTCAGTTAGTCTAGTACAGAACACTCAAACGTTATCAAAGAAAGAACAAAATGTGAATGGCTGCACATTTAATTGTGCATTAAATTATAACAAATACCATGTTTATATTGTGTTGCATGTAATTTGCTGTCATTTGCAGCGTGCATTTGTGGGAACCTTTTTTTAATGCTTTTAATGGAGAAAATAAACTGTCTGAATCAGCTGTTGCTGTACTGTCAGTCTCCCCTCATCCCCCTCCACTCCGCAGCTTAACCACGCCCACTTTTTATAGCATTTTTCAAAACTATGGTTAAAACTGATTGCGTGTACATGGACCCTTTTTGCTTCGATCGTAATGAATTAATTTTGATTGACGAATCTTAACGAAGTGTTTACATGAACGCTGAATAAAGTGATCGGGTTGATATGTACGTTTATACAAGTGTCCTGTCATTATAAAACTCTCCTTTCACTCAGCATAAGTGAAGTGGAACAGGACCACTTCCCACCAGTCCTCGTTTAAGACTCATCAACAGACGAGTTTTGGGTGCGGGAAGGGGCACTTCTACTACTTTTTTAACGTTAAACACCACAAGAGTTCATTTGCTTGTCGTCGCCTAATTAAGATCCAAAGTAGATTAATATCACGTGTGCTTTTTTAAAACAGTATGTGACAGCAGCTGGAAATTCATGCAGTGTGCACATGTCAAAAGAGTAAATCCGATCAGAAGCTTGTGACATACATACAGTAATTCTTATCGCTTTGGTCATGGCGCCAGAAATAAGGGGGGAAATGGCGCAATCTTAGGGAACTGGATGTCTAACTGAAATTCTGACATGCGGTTTGTTAAACATTATGCTTTGAAAACAATCTATTTTAATTAGAATTTTCATTTTTGAATATATTCTATGAAATTATTAGGTTCTTACCTTGAATCCACTGACAGCAAATATCACCAGAAAATTTCAGCTGAATGACGAAGTGTGATGGCGCCGGCTGGATTCAAGCAGGGAGGGGTGGGGAATGGGATAAAGGGGGAAAAGAGCACAGGAAAGAGTCTCGTGATTAAAATTAATATCAAATTAAACATTTGAGAATGCAAATATTTCACTGAATGTGAACACTTTTAGAATAAAAGCTAAAGTGGTCGCTGTATGCACTGTTCTGTGATCACAAAATAAACAGGAGCAGACACGATTAAACAGTCTTGTCTCGTAATTACGAAACTCCTGCTTTCATTTTGGGTGTTTGATATGTACACCTTACACAAATAAAGACATTACTGCCATTGTGGAATTGATATCGTAAAACAGTGGTAAAATATTAAAGCTAGATTCTCAAATCCAATCAATTTGGACACAGTTTGTAGTAAAGAAAAATGTTACAATGATAGCATACAACTGAAACTAACTGAAATTCTTGACCAGAACATATGTTTTGTTAAACATTATGATTCAAAACAATGTATTTTAATTAAAATGGTAATTTTTTTGTATATATTGTATTCAATTATTAGGTTCTTACCTCGAATACACTGAGAGCAAAAATCTCCTCCGCTGAATGACAGACAGTGAGTGATATGGCGCTGGCGCGATTCAGGTAGGCAGGGGTGGGGATGGGTATTGCTGAAAATCTCGCGAGATCCATCCTGCCAAAGTTTTGTAAAATATCTAATGTATTTTTTTTTTTTTTTTTTAGCATTTTTTTTCTCTGTATGCAGGCACTTGATCCTTTTAAATTGCAGAAATTTGGGTAAAATAGCAATTTTGGCATTTTAAAATTTTGATAGAAGTCACATTGTGTTAAAGTGTCAAAATAACAATGACATATTTTTATATGAGCATATTTGTGTACTATCTACCCATGTAATCAACCTTTGAGAATGACTGTTCTTGCACTTGTGTTCTTGCTAAACTGAACTAGTAGCCCATTTTCAGCCCATGTACTCATTTCCCATTAGTGAACTGAGTAGGTCCCACATGGGGAGCCCAGCTGGGTTTGCCCACGTGGGACCTACTTAGTTGACCCAAGTGGGCCCCAGATAAGATGCCCATTTTGAGCCCATGCCCACTCTGTACCCCTGTAGCCCATTTGTAACCCATATGGGCCCCACATATACGTGTTGGCTGGGACGCATCATCAGTATAATTAATGAATCTTTGTTGATTATAATAAATGTAATTAATCCAATCTGCATTTTTGTTTGGTGTGATCCAAACAAATATTGACTCAAAACCTGTTTTTATTTCATCTCTTGCCTTGAATTCATTAGGAATTCCTCTCGGTTGTCCAATTGAGTCTAAATATACATTGGGGTCTGGCTCGTAACCCCTTTTAATTCTGTTGTCTTCCTTACTTGTGCTTAGTTCTGTTCCCCATTGTGCCATGTTAACTTCTTGACGTAATCGTACTCTTACACATATACCTTTCCATCCTTCTGGTAAAGAAGGCAGTAATATCTCACCTCCACAGATCCAAAAGAAATCTGCTATTATTGATGATTGGTCTTCATAAATTTCTATTGAAGGTAATGCAATAGATTGATTTTCACATTCTTCAGGCGTTATTTTACTTCCGTTAGTTGTTCAGAGTGCTAACAGTTCTGGAGCTCTAGAAGGAATTCCTGATTTCCAATAATTTTTCTTATCTATGTACCAAATAATAGCACATTTTCCTTTAAATTTGCCCACATCTTGTGTTCCTTTTGGTTTATGGAAACACTCATATTCCTGTTTATAATCTATGCTATACCATTTTGGAATGTCTACTTTCCGATTTTCAATTTTTATATTCTGGCTGACATCTGAGTACTGACACCAAGATCCCCAGAGTGGTCTTAAAAAATAATCTGTTAATTTAAGATTTCCCAAAAATCCTAGACATTTAGCAAAACAAAATCTGTTAAATGACAAAAGTTTCTCCCAAATTTGGCATATTTTCGGTAGTCATATGGATTTGGTATGGCTATTACTTTGTTTAACGGAGATTTGGAGCACAGCAAGCAATTTTCTTTTCCTGTTTCTCTAGCGGTAAAGGCTGCCCATTTATACCATTCATTATTTTGGGCTGTATCCCATAATGCATCAATATGATTAATGTCTTCATCACCTTGAACATCATAATCAGTGTTTCTACGATTTTAGATTATCATTGGTTCTGTTGGGTTGATATCATTATCACTTTTGTTCAAAGGTTGAAAAGTCAATTGAAGGGAAGTCAGGTTGCTTTCCATTGGTTGAGTTTGGGTTTGCATTATTAGATGCATTAGGAATAGGATGGTCTTCAGACATGTTGTCAGACTCATTCTCTGTCCTCTCCAGTTGGTCTAACAGGAGGAAAGGAGCTCCTTGTGGATCTTTCCTTGTGCTCTCGTCAGTTTGCACTTCTTCATGTGTCTCTGGTCTTTCCTCGTTACTTTCTCCTGCATCGTCTGGTTGTCTGTTTTCTTTTCTTTCTGCCTTTCCCGTGGGAACTCTAGTACAGTGGTTAAGATGATACCAGGTTGTGCTTCCCTCCACTTGGACTGCTGTTGGAGTAGCTCTCACCACTTTGTAGGGTCCTTCTCTCCTGGACTCATTCCACTTTCTCCGGAATACCCTCAGATATACTTGGTCACCTGGAACAACTGGACAGGCAGTCTTCGATTCCTCTCTGGGCTCTTTTCTTTTTTCCTGTAAATAGATAGCTTTATGTATGGCAGTTAATTTCTTCATATAAGAGCGAAGTTCCATTTGTAATTGCTCTAGAGGCAATCCTTTATAGGGACCTCTACAATATGGCACAGGCATGGGTCGACCCGTAAGCATTTCATGCGGTGTTAAGTGCGTGTTCCTGATGGTTTGCATGCGATAGCTCATTAGTGCAAGAGGTACAGCATTAATCCAATTAAGTTTAGTACTCTCACATATTTTGTTTATTTTGGCCTTGATAACTCCATTAACTCTTTCAACACACCCTTGTGATTGAGGTCTGTAAATGCAACCTAGTCTCTGTTTTATTCTTAATTGTTGCAATACTTGTTTCACAGTTTTTTGTATAAATGCCGACCCATTATCTGAATTTATTTCTGATGGTATTCCAAATCTAGGAATTACCTCTCTTGCTAGAAATTTAATTACTGTTCCTGCTCCTAGATCTGCTGATGGTACTGCCTCCACCCATCTGCTAAATCTGTCTATGATAACAAGCATGTATCTTTTGCCTTGTACTCACTTTATCATATCCACATAATCTACTACTAAATGTTTGAAGGGCCCTTCAGGTATCAGAATATGGCCTATTGGTGTCGCTATACCTTTCCTCACATTGTATTTGGCACAAACTTCACATGTGGACAAAAAAATCATCCACCATTGCATATAAATAAGGAGACCAATATCCTTGCTATTTAATTTTTCTTACCACTTCCCCCCTTGTGCAATGGTCAAAACCATGTGCATCTGTAATAAGTATATTCAAAAGTGCAGTAGGTGCAACAATGTGTCCTTCATGTGTACGCCAGATCTCCTGTGTGTCTTTTTTAGCTCCTCTTTGGAGCCACATTGATTGTTCATAGGGGCCTGCTTGTTGTTGAATTCCAATAATATCCTCCAATTGAGGCTGAGGTTCGATAAGTACTACAGGTGCTAATACTGCTACCTGACACCCTGAAGCTTTTTTAGCTTCTAAATCCGCTGCATTGTTTCCCTGAATGACATAATCATTTCCTTTCTTGTGTGCCTGACATTTGATTATTGCTAGTCTTTTTTGGTAGCATCATAGCAGAAATCAATTGCCCTATTTGTTCACTATGTTGGATGGGAGTCCCATCACTTTTTTTTGAAACCTTGTTGTTTCCACACTGCTCCGAATAGATGACATACACCATGAGCATAAGCTGGACAAATTTCCCTTGTTCTATTAATTCCACAATTTTGTGATGTGTATATATTGTTACTGGGTACCCCATAGTTATTGTGGATGCTTTTTCATAAGCATAATATACTGCTGCTAATCCTTGTTGGTAACATGGTGGGTATCCCTGGGCTACATTGTCTAACTTCGTGCTGTAATATGCTATAGGCTGTTTCTTTCCTCCCACTACAAGTCTCTTGCATCAGTACAGCCGATGCATAACCATCAGCTCTATTTGCCACATATAGATGAAACATTTTGTCATATTCTGCCGTTCCCAGGGCAGGGGCCTGTTGTAATTCTTTTTTTATTGTTTCAAATGCTTGTAATGCATCTGTGTTCCATTTTAATGGATTGCTTAAATGTTGTAATCCTACTTGTTTCATGATCTCTCTCAATGGCATGTCTTTATAGCATAGTCTTCTATCCAGTCGGCACTAAAGCCTGTCATTCCTAAAAAAGTCATCATTTGTCCTACTGTCTGAGGCAATGGTGTTTTACTTATGCTTTCTAATTGGGCTGGAGCTATAGCTCCCGTGCCAAATGCAATCAATCTTCCCAAGTATTCAACTTGAGGCTGGCAATACTGCAATTTGTTTTTGGACACCTTGTGTCCTCCTTGTGCTAATTTTGTCAATACCTTAATTGAATCTTTGTGACATTGTTCTAATGAAGTAGAACAGATAATTAAATCATCCATATATTGTAATAGTGTACCGTCTATTATGAGCTCTTCTAAATCAGCCTTAAGAATTTTATTAAATAAATGTGGTGAATGTTTATATCCCTGAGGAATTCTGGTGTATGTATACTGTTTACCTGCATATGTAAAGGCAAACAGATACCTTCTCTCTCCTGCAAGCGGTACACTGAAGTAGGCAGAGCAAACATCAATTACGGTAAAGCATTTGGCATCAGGAGGGAAATTTGTCAGTAACGTGTGCGGGTTTGGTACCTAAGCTGGCATATCTTCTGTTATTTCATTTATTGTTCGTAAATCATGAACAAGTCGCCATCTGTTTTTGTCTGATTTAATTACAGGCATAGTTACAGTGTTACAGTAACTAGTAGTTTCTATTAATACTCCTGCCTTCACCAAACCTTCAATAGTGTTCTTTATTCCTGCTTCAGCATCTGAATGTAATGGATATTGTGCTTTTCTAGGCAGACGTGCATCTGGCTTAGGTTGAACTCTTACTGGATTTGCTGATTTTATTAATCCAATATCTGTGTCATGTCGAGACCATAGTTCTGTTGGTACCTGACTCTCCATTTCCTTAAATATTTCAGTCTCAGTTGTGTTTATTACTTCAGATGTTGTAGTCATCTGTGTCACTTTCTTTTCACTGATAACTACTTCCCAGCAAACTGGTTGCACACAAAATTTTGATGTAATTTTTGTCAGCTGAATGAAAAATTAATGGGTGCTCTGTTGGTTACCATTTGCTTTGTTCTGCCTTTTTCATCATTGGTCCTGAGTCTTTTGCTTCCAATTTTTTTTCCTACATATACTGCAATATGCGGGACAGAATTATTTACATTGAACCATTTTTTAACAAATTCATCATCTGGTATATTTAAAGCTGCTCCCTGTTTACCTATCTCAATCTGCTGTCCTTTTGTTTCTTTCTGCCATTTTTGTTCTATCTTCTCATCCCTGTCCTGATCATATATCATTGTGCAATGAAATTCAGATTTGGATAGCTGTGCTTCAGGAATCTGTGCTTCAATAAACCTTCCCCATTTACTGACTGTCTGTCTCACATCTTGTTCTATCTGTCCTATCTAATAGACATTTGCTTTTGGCTTGCAACTACCATTTGTGTTTCTGTTCCTATTGCATCAATATATATTCCTTCTGGAGAACACCAAATTTGTAGCCCTATTTTACACAATGCATCTCTTCCTAACAAATTGATAGGCGTCTGATTTGATACCAGAATGGGCATTGTTATGCTTTGATCTTTGGTTTGTAGACACACTGGAGCTGTTATTGGAATTAATTGTATTTTTCCCGAGAATCCTACTGTCTTTGCAAATTTTCCAGACAAGGGGAGATGTGAGGCATATCTCAAATTTAAACAAGTATAGACCGCACCCGTGTCCAGGAGCATGGGTGTGGTTTTTCCTTCTATTTTAATCTGCATAATAGGCTCTTGATCAGCTTTAGTTGTTAAAATTGGAAGCTGACTCTCCCTTTTAGGATTCTCTGGGCACCCCTAATAGCCTGGATTGGGACCTCCCCAAGGGTTTACTGGACCCTGTACTGGACCTCGGTTAGGCTGTTGCCAGCTCACCTCCCTTCCACCCTGAGGGTGCTGTTGCCATGGATAATTTGGACAGTTATTTTTATTATGTCCGGGCTGTCCGCAGCCCCAGCACACGCCTGGAGGACCAGTATAAGCCTTGAGGTACTGTTGCCATGGATAGGTTATGGGTTTTTTTTCTCCATCCCATGGGTCCTGGCTGTTGAGGATAAACATTAATTATTGGCACAGGGGTCGGGTGTGCATTTGGAGGGACTGCTGTAAGCGGGCTGGACTGAAGAGTGGGTTGCGGAGCAATTACTGGAGACATCATTATCATTTGTTCTGCTTCTGCATTCGTTACTGAAGCTTGAATCTTTTTCTTATTTTTCTTTGTCAGTTCCTCAAGCTGTAATTGAGTTAGTTTACGCTGTAACTCTTTCTACTGGCTTTTGAGCTTTTGCTAATTTTTTCTGTATTGCTCCACTGCATGAGACACGTGTTCACAAAACTCTTTGTGTGTTTTAGAATTTAAACCGACCACATCCTCCAGCCTGTTCTTTACAGCTGCCGGCATAGCATCAATCACAGCTTGTCTAAACAATGTTGCCATTAATGGGTCTCTTTCTGGATCCCCCTCAGTTTCTTGCTTCCACCGTTTCAGCTGTTTCTTAACATATGTGGTTGGATTTTCTGTGTCTCCCACCTCTTCTCCCTTCAATGATTTAGGATACAGTCTGATCGGATACTCTGCACGCAGTGCCTGCCACACTGCTGGTCGGAATGCATCAAAAACAATCCCATCCATATTGTGAGAGTTCACTGCTCTGTTTAGAATAGTTGTTTGAAGAATTTCATCCATCTTTGTCCCTCCTACAATTTTAACCAGCAAAGCTTTAATGTCTCCCACAGCCAAAAGCCTGCCCATAGTTTCTTCCTCAAACACCCTGATCCACTTTCCAGCCCCCTCATGAATATCTGGAAGGCGAGTGGCCAGCCCCTCAAGGTCCTGTGAAGCCCAGGGGACATACTGTCCCTGCTCACCCTTGATTAAAATTGGGAGTTGTGCAGCCAGTGGTCTTAGTGTCCCCTTTTTCTGCCCTGTTCCCATTTCCGTTATCAAATAACTCATCTGCTTGATTCTCATCCTCACTACTATAGAACAACTTACTTTTTCCTCTCTCTGACCTATTTACCTCCTGTATCTTTTTTCCTGATTCTTTGATTTTCTCTTTCATTTCTTCTTCCATAGCTTGTTCTTGTGCTTCAATTTCTCTATCTTTTCTCCTCATTTTTTCTAATCCTTCCTCAAACCTGGTCTTACCTTCCTGGTTTGTTTTCATTTTTTTCTAACGCTGTACGCGCCTGGCTGTAACAATCCATATGTAAATAATCTTCACTTTTCTTTCTGTGTTGCCTCTGTGTTTTCACAGCTGGTTCCTCTCTACCATCCATCTCTAGCTGCCCTTCCATCTCCAGTTCTCCTGTTACTTCCACTGTTCCCTTGAGGATTGGGAACTCTCCCTCTAATTGTAAATAGAGGGGAGGCTCAGAAAATAACTTTTCTTTCTTCTTGTTGTCTTTCTCTACCCCCTTCAAAATTTTCTTAGCCTGTTTTAGACTTTTCAACATATCCTCACCCTCTTTTTTTTAAAATGGCTATTATTTCTTTCTCTCTTTCCCTCTTTGCTTCTCTTTTTTCTCTTTTCTTACTGATGCTTTTAGTTTTATAGTTTTTTATCAGAGTTTCCATTTCCTCACACAATGCTACATCAAATGTCCCTTCCTTTGGCCATTTTGTCATCATGTTTTTTGTTCTCTTCTGCCATTTGTTTGAGATCTTATTTATTAGCTCTTTACACAGTGGATATTTTAATCCTATTATTTCCACTGGTGTGGCTGCCATCTTTTTATCTATAATATTACCATCAAAAATCAAATGTGTATATCTATATTTATATAGTAAATTAATTACTATTTTTTTTTCTTTTCCTTCTATTTTAACCAATTTATCTTGTATGATTTGACAGTCTCAACTCTATTTTACTATCACTCTTTAAATAACAATTTCTAATATAATAATATTTTAATATTTAATAAATATATGTAATATTTTATATTTCTTTATTTACCTATTATTTCTCTTTTTTATTTTGTCTACACATGTAATTATTTTTAATATACAAACTTAATGCCTTGCTCTCACTCCCACTCCACTGGTCTCAGAGAATTTTCTCCTTCTCTTACACACAGACATCCAAAATGCAAAAACCTTATTAAAGATCTTGATTCAAACTTTATTGATACTATTTTCCTAAACTCATTCACACTTTCTACACTCTTTATTCAGCCAGAGTATTTATTCTTGCATTCTGTTTCCCTTTATCTAAGGGATAATCATTCATAAATTGTCATTTTATTTTTCAAGGCTCATCATACATTCATTCCTCTCAAGTGCAGTACCAACTGTGTCCAACTCTGCAAAGCCACACCTAAGTGACGGTCCAGGAACGGTGCACAGTTTTTACCCACCCGATACGGAATTTATTTATTCAAACATTCATCATCACTCACACCAACATTCATCCAGACACAGCTTCACACACACAACAACAACACTCTTCCTTGAGTGACCTACTGTGCCCACCCATTCTGACCTTTGAGCTAGTGACCTTTCACCTTGTTCTCTCTAAAGGTGTTAGTAGTGGTACTTAAGGGCCCACCTATTCAGTCCTTAGAGAATTTCACTTATACTTACACATCTTTTCCTAGGTCTTCTTTAGACACAGACCATTGCATGCATTGTATTTCTGCCTACACCATCCAGGTTCAATTTAGGTTACCTATCAAGGTCTTCCTATTTATAAACCAAATATGTGCATGCCTTTATTTCTTCTGGAATAAAAACCCATTTTTTAATTTATATATCTCATTATTATTATTTTTTAATTTGGAAGAGCAGATTTTAAGTGACCTTACCACTCAGAACTGACCTTAACCAACACAATTGAATTTTATAAGCAAAAATGCTTACCTTATTTTATGGTGGCCACCCAGTTGTGTTGATCATCGGTCAGCTCAAAAGTGGTCGTCCTCTCTGCTGCTCTTTTCCTGTCCCTGTTCGGGTGCCAAATCTGTAGTGTCGTCTGCCTCAGCTCTGAAGAATCACACTCAGTCTGGGGTTTTGCTTTCAGAAGAAAATACTTTATTTCAAGGAGAATAAAGCCAAGAGTTCCTTGCAAGGAGATCTCTCGAATGTTATGTGGTATCTCCTTATCTACCGTATACAGGGCGTTCCAAATATTCCATAATTTTCCTTATGCTTACAATTCGATCCCTAGAGAGAAGGGGCCCCCTATTTGGTCTGGTAAGGAGAAAGACCCTTTTCCCAGATGTTTCTCATCTGGGTCTGGACATCCTGGCCACGTAGGCATCTTTCTTCCTATACTAAAACCATAGGATTATAATGGAATAATAACTATAGACATATGTGGCTAAATTCACCTTGATTATACTTGATTAATAAAAAATCTTATTAATAAAAATCTTCCACACAAGCATGCCCCTTTGGGGCCCGCGTGGGCCCACTGCGTGCAAAATATCTTGCCCGCGCGGGCAGCCCACTGTGGGCCCCAATACCAGCATGAAATGCGGGGCACGTATGGGCCCCACACTATGGGGCCCGTGTGGGGCCCGAGTGAGACAGCCCAAAAGTGTGGGTTGAATGAGGGCTGGCCTACACAAAGCTGAGTGGGCCCCCAATGGGGCCACTTGTGTGCCCATAAAACGTCCAGAGGTTTGTACACAGTGTGGGCACCGTGGTTAAAGTATGGGCTGGCTGAGTGCATACTGGGGGAAGATTTGGTGTGGGCACAGTGGGGAGAGTGTGGGTACACTGTGGGCTGGGTGTGGGCACAATGGGGAGAGTGTGGGAATACTGTGGGCCAGAAGTATGGCCTCTATTTGTCCTAAGTAGCATCCCAGCTGAAAATGTGTACCAAGTGCCCCAGCAGACCTCACAGTATACCCAAACCAGAACAGTTACTTTCACCCGATCAGCACCCTGGTATACCGGTGATCTACAAAAAATGAAGGCAGCTGGGCATGCCCTTGAGAGGAGATTCAAAAGCACAGGTCTCGCTGTGAAACTCCAAACAGCTGTTCTCCACCATAAATCATCTACTCAAACCTCAAACCCCCTCGCTTACAGAAACTACAGAAGAGCACTGTAATAATTTCCTGGACTTTTTCAAAACAAAAATAGACTCAATTTACTCTACCTTTTCTGAATCTTCACCACTATCCACCCTGACTATCCACTTACAGCCTGTAATTTTTGGAGCCCCTACATCGTTTTCCAGAAATTTCACAGCAAGAGGTTGAGACAATAATTAAAAGGATGAAACCTACCACCTGTGCCCTCGACCCTTTTCCTACAGTTCTAGTGAAAGTAAACATCTCTGTCCTAAGTCCTCTGATTACCACTATAACAAACCACTCCCTCCAATCTGGTATTGTGCCATCTGCCCTAAAATCTGCCATGATCAGACCACTTCTCAAAAAACCTACCCTTGACCCAGATGTGCTTGCAAATTACAGGCCTATTTCCAGTCTCCCATTTCTCTCCAAAGTATTGGAAAAAGTTGTAGTTTCCAACCTCCAGGATCATCTCAAACACAATAATCTCAGTCTTTCAGTCTGGTTTCCGCACTGCACATAGTACGTTAGAGTCACAAACGACCTACGGATGACAGCTGATGCAGGTTCACCATCCCTCCTCATACTCCTCGATCTATCTGCTGCATTCGATACAGTGGATCATGGCATACTTCTAAACCGGCTGCATCACACCATTGGACTCACTGGCACTGCTCTTAACTGGTTTAAATCATACCTTACTAACAGAACAGAGTACATTTCACTTGGAAGTGCAAGGTCTTAATAATTAATGAATTAATTATTAATAATGATAAAAAAATAAATTAAAAAAATTATGATTTTCAGCAGCCATTGCTCCAGTCTTCTGTGTCATACAATCCAAAATAAATTATTCAAATATACTGTTTTGGTGCTCAATAAACTTTTTTTTTTTTTTTTATCATCTCAAAAACAGATGTGCTGCTTCTTTTTTGGAAACAGTCTTTTTTTTTTTTTCAGGTTACTTTGAATAGAGCTTTTGAAAGAGCAGCAATTTTTTTTTTTTAAATAGGATTTTTGTCCAACAATGTAAAAGTTTTTAATTTTGCTTTTTTATCAGTTTAATGTGCCCTTGCTGAATACAAGTAATATCTTAAAGAAAGAAAAAAAAATACTTTCTGACCCCAAACTATTGAACACTAGAATGTATTGAATAGATTTATAAAACAGAACAATGACCAATTATAATTACTTCAGAACATTAAGTAGATATTATAGATAATTGTAGATAAATCAATCCCCTAAGGGGCACCAGTAGAGCTCTGCCTGATCTCTGATCTTTTGGTTCTTCTGCTTCTTCCACCATCCCAAGTCTCTTACGTTACGGAGCCACTTTAATAGAAGTCTCCATTTTAGATGCTGTGGCCTGGCTGCTTTTTGTTCCAGCATCTACCTGAGAACAAAAACAACAATTAAAACTAAACTAAATCAAAGTTTCCACCTCAGGAAGTCTCCCAGGGCCCTTATATTTTTGGTGGATCTTTTTTAATATTAAAAATAAATGGATTCTTTATTGATGGCAGAGATACACAGAGAGTGACAGAGTGTGAATGAACTGCATGACTAAATGAGACAATGAGAGAGCAGTGGTTGATTGAGATTGAGAGTGAGATTAAGGTAAAACTGAATGAAAGACTAAAATAATTAACTTACAACATTTTCAAATTTCAGTTCTAAACACATGTTGACTCACAAACATATCCATATCCAATATGTGTGTGTTGTGTTAATTTTTTTCCCAGTTCAACAACAGAAGGCATTATTGAGTACATAATTAAAAATGGTTTTCTCCCAATAAGTTTATATTCAGCCTATTAAGATAATGCTGTAAATAAGATCCTGAAAAAGAAGCTTTAAATAAATATTTTAACGTTCATGATCAAATCCAACCACCCCTATAGATTTCAGTTTCACTTTCTATAATCCGAGACCGACAGAGAAGCATCTTGGCGGCAGGGATTTAAAACTTTAACAAGACTCAAATAGACACAGGAAGGGTGAAAGAGTGGATTTATTGATTTTTTGTATGGTGTAGGTTATTTGTGATTTTTTCATTTGGTTAGGTATAGTGTATATATTATTTATCTCGTATAAGATGCATTCGGTTGAGTTGCGCTGCAGTAAAGCGTTTCATTGTACAGTGATTATCTCTTCAGCCCACAGTGAGTTATGTATTAAGAACGATGCGTATTTGTCTTCACTATAACTGTGACTGTCATACACATAACATTATAATGAGAACACTATTATAATAAAACACTTTGAATTTTTAGAGTTTAGTTGCTGTGTTTCTGCACATTGTTGCGTGAAGAACGCGTTCACAAAAGGAGTACATTTTGAGCCGCACAGATACGTTCATGCATTCAGGGCATTTTGTGCAGATAGCCTATAACATAGAAAATTAATGTTATGTTGTATAAATTACGAAGCGTATTCTATATGAGATAAATGATGAGTTAAATCCCATTAATTAAAAACCTGCTATCAAATACTTCATTCTACTGGTCATCAAAAATGCAGAACATTAATAACTACTGTCATATACATAACATTATAATGAGAGCACTATTATAAAAAAAATGTTGTGAGTTCTTAGTTTCGCTGATGTTTAATGTTAATGTCAGTAATTATGGCTGTCGAATGTCTGACTTAACTCTTGTTAATGTATTCTGCCCCCTGCCCCCAAACATATGTTTTGACTATCAGTCGACTATGGGCAAGATTAGAAAATTCAGATTCGACTTTGAAAATCCTTAGTCGTGGACACCCCTAAATATTACCACTTTTATAAACTTATAAAAATAGCTTATTATTGTAATACAGTAAGTAAGTAATCAGGTATGAAACAACAGAGTGAGTAAATGATGACAGACCTTTCATTTTTGGAAAAATGAGCCCTTTAAAAAATAACTATGACTTTAACTTGATGCATGAATATGCAGCTTTAAATAAATTGAAGTGTACTTACAGGACAAAAGATGCAGTGACTTGTTCCTGGTGACTTTGTATCTGCATCTGACACCACCTAAATGGAGAAAAAGAGGAAAAATCAATGAATATCAGTGAAATATTGCATATATCAATACAAATTAAAATGTATTTTTATTTTGACACCTTTGAGAAGAGACGCAGGATGACTGCTAGGTTGATCACTTAAAACAATGGTGTCCTGGTGGACCAACATTCTGCAGAGTTTATCTCCAGCCTGTCCACACACCTGCCTGGAAGTGTGTGGTAATCCTAAAGACCTTGATCAGCTGCTTCAGCAGTACAGGATTGGGGCTGGAGCTTAACTCTGCAATCAGGACTAGATGGCAATCAATACTCAAAAGAGAGAAGACAAACTTTATGTTAATAGTTTAAAACTAAAGTTGAAAAAATGATTTAATATATGGTATATGGTTTAATATCTGAGAATGGAAAAGGGAGAAAAAAGAAAAAAAATCTGTTAAATATTAAATAGGTTTGTATGAATGAACGTGCAAATGAACTATACAGTCAAGAGAAATCATAATTACATGAATAAGTTACTTTAAAAATTTCTGGCCTATATTTTTACATTCACTATATATTTTCATAATTGATTGCTAAACTATTGATGGCTGATTACATCTGACAGTAATCATCTTTATGGGTACATACAGTAGGCTACGCTAACGTCTCTCTCTCTCTCTCTCTCTCGGTGCTCGCGCCAGCTTGTGTGTGAGTTGCGCAACTATTCGTAGAGAGATTTCGCCAAATTTTAGATTTTTCAACTGGCGCGAATCACGTTTGACGCGTCAAAATGCCCGAAATATGCGGCGCCGAATGTATATTGTTTGCTAAGCGGTCGTAACGTTACATTACCTGTCAGCCCGGAGTTTATACCGAAGTCTGTCAGTTATGAACAGCCATACATTAATGATAACGAGATTTAATAAGCTTGTGTAGCCGAGGTATTGCATTATGCTATATTTAAGGGGTCTTTTAAGGGTTTTTTGGATTTTATAACAGAGACATTATACGGACTTAGCTCCATTATGCTATGTAGGCCTAACATTACTGCTTGCTGTTAAGTAATTTAAACAACAACAAGACAGAAAAGGAAAATAAACCAAATTAACACCAAAATGGACATAAAATAAATCAAAATAATAATTTAATGAATTCATGTGCAATTTGAATGGATATATTACCAGAGATTACGTTACCTCAGAAAACGATCTGAAGTTGGCTGTTATAACCGTTGGTCATTTAAAAACGCCAAATAAAATGTGTAAATTAATTCCTATTAATTAATTAATTCACAACTATTTTGATGAATTTTACAAATTGTAATGGAAAATTCAGAAATTAACTGAGAAATTTAAAAACTTTACCTGGTTGAGCAGAGCTGGGCGGTACAGTCCAAATCAGTCAATGATCTGTTTATTCACATGGTTTTATTTTGTCAAATAAATTAATGTTATTTAATAGTAGCCTACAGGGTATTACAGCAAAAACAATGTATACTATTATAATTTTATGTATATTACATAATTTAAGTGACAAATAACCCATTCATTACATGTGTGTGTGTGTGTGTGTGTGTGTGTGTGTGTGTGTGTGTGTGTGTGTGTGTTATATATATATATATATATATATATATATATATATATATATATATATATATATATATATATATATATATAGGCCTGTATTAGTGTTTTTAAATGATCAATCACGATAAAAGTAAATTAGGTTATTAAATAAAAAAACTAGCAAAACGAGTTGCAAGGTGTCCCCACCACTTTTCAAAGCAAAGTTAGGCCACTGCAATGTAGTGATGCAGTTAGGCAGACTAGGATATTAATATGCAAAAAAATCTGACAAATATCCCATTCCAAAACATTTCTAGCACAAATTTACATTGTAAAGAAATGAAAGTTCCATCTTTGATTGTTGAAAGACTTTCTGGTGCATTTCACTTACAACAAATGCAATTTCTAGAAGGATTTTCATTGGTCAGGTGTGAATCTATTTTGAATGGTTGATAACTTTTGACAAAGTTTAATCCAGGAGCAAAGAGAAATAATTTCTACTTTAGAAGCACGAGAAATCGCGATTTGCACACAGTCTGCGCACACAAGCAATATCGGAGTGAGAGGACAGGCAGTTCATTTGTATTAGTTAGACCTATTTGAGAGCTCACATCCAGTTTTTCTGCATTACATGACTGTGTTCTCATGTTACAATAAAGCGCTCGCCACATTTGCGCGGGAATGATTAAAATTATGCGGAATACCAGCAATCCCGCACAGACATTCAGACTGTAATCGACAGGAGGCGATGCGTGTGAAACTCACTCGGAGAGGAGAGAGAGACGCAGCAGTATCAGTGTATATTCGGTAGATACTGTGAAAAATGAGTAATGGGACCTTGTCAGATATTTCAGTATCGGTATCAAAATATAGATATTTATGATAACACTACCATGTAGTTTGTTTCTCCAAGGTTTGAGTCCATAAATCACGCTGAGCTCCCTCACTGTCTGATCAGCTCTTCACCTGCTGCAGCCAGTGGCGCTTTTCCCGGTTCTGATCTCAGGGCTTTTATTGGTCCCTTCACTATCGGATATCTTTATTGGCTACTGAAGTGCTGTCAAAAAGTTTGAATATCAATTCAAATTGTGGGCATACTGAGTAACAAACTATGATTTAAAAGTAACGAAGTAGATTATTTTGCTTAATTTGTACTATAAGTACAAGTAAAAGTACAGCTTTACTCAAAAAAGTTCAAGTACCCCAAAAAAACTACTTAATTACAGTAACGTGAGTAGTTGTAATTCGTTACCTCCACCACTGGATATCTCAGAGCAACTTTATTTCCATTTAAACATCTCAAACATGTATTTTAAGACTACATAAGTTTAAAGGGGTCATATGACGTTGTTAAAAAGAACATTGTTTTGTGTATTTGGTGTAATGCAATGTGTTTATGTGGTTTAAGGTTCAAAAAACACATTATTTTCCACATTATGTACATTACTGTTGCTCCTCTATGCCCCGCCTTTCTGAAATGCCTTGATTTTTACAAAGTTCATTGCTCTAAAAAGCGAGGTGTGCTCTGATTGGCTATCTATCCAGTGCATTGTGATTGGTCGAATACCTCAAGCGTGTGACAGAAATGTTATGTCCCTTACCATACTGTGATGCCGTGTCCCAAAGCAACAAGACAAAACCAATAAAACCCATTACAAACGAGGCATTTGTTGCATCAAGTGGGGACATAATTATGGTATATTAATGACATATACTGTTGTTTTTACATGTTTTCTTGCGTATCGCGCCGCGTAAACATAAAAACCATTTGTCTGCATTTGTGTTCAGAGAAACGACAAAACAACTAGCGCTACTCTACACTGCTCAAAACACGCATTTGAATCATCAGTGGCAAAACCTTTAAATATGAAAACATACTTTCATGTTGTGAGTCAGAACAGCTGGCATTGTAGTCTACTCTCCCAGGATCAGGAAACAGTCCTCTGTTAAATGCGTTGCACACATACAAATATTTGGGTTGAACTGTTCTGGAACAGTGTTGTAAATACAACTTAACCACTGATTTCTAGTTGTGTCCTCTTTTGAAACACAAAACAAAGTAGTTTCGCTTTCACACTGAAACACACAATGTCTCCACGACATGAAGCTGGTGGCAACAATACAACAGCGAAAATCAAAGTTACGCCTTCTTTCTTTGCGTGAACATTTGGGCGGCGTTATGCAAATCTTCCCACACAGTGACATAGACATGTGGGGGCATGTTTAAACGAGGCGTTTCAGGAGGGCATGGTCGAGTCTTAACTTTTATAAAGAATATCTCTTTGGGTTTGAGACTTTAGTCTTTGCAACTTTAGGCATCTTATCTATGCACAAACAGCTTGTAACACTCCAAAACTTGAAATTGCACCATATGACCCCTTTAACATAAGTTTAAGCCCTGTCTGTGAAAGCGGCCAATTCATGAGAATCAACAAATTACAGTACTCAACTGCTAACTAAACAGCTAGCTAGCTAGCTGCTTAAGTAATAAGTTGGCTTCCTGTTC
This sequence comes from Cyprinus carpio, assembly GCF_018340385.1. NCBI lineage: Eukaryota > Metazoa > Chordata > Actinopteri > Cypriniformes > Cyprinidae > Cyprinus > Cyprinus carpio. Next base: position 897,082 of record NW_024879272.1, on the reverse strand, counting down.
ATAGACAATAAATCCTTCATCAACAAAACAACAAAAACATAACTCACTTACTGCAATGTATTGCTCTCCTGATTAGCCATTTTATTTTACTGTCTCCATCCCTTTTCAGCAAATGTTCTCCTGCTGTCGGTAATGTTGGGAGTCTTGTGAATTGGTTGTCAAGCCAGCCAATCAGAATTTAACAGCCTCTGATTGGTTGGAATTATGGCATATTGTAATGCTGGGTTGTGTCAGACAAGCAATCCGTCGGTGAATAAAGAGCAAACATTAAACTTTGTTTAAATGTAATATTGATTTTAGTTTGCTCTAAGTACTTATTTATTTGCGAGATGAACATTTCTAAGCAAAACTCAGGTCATGTGTAGGCGAAATGCCCTTTAGCACACTCAAAATATGATCTTGCACGCGCAGAATTGTGGCAGAAACGTAACCCCCTAGTGAAAGTAAACATTGTCATTTTGTTTTGCATAATTTTGTGATAAAGTGATAAAGACTTTAAGTTATAAAGACCTGGAACAAAGCCTGTCATACTTTTATTGGTATATATTTTTACATTGATAATTTTAACATTGAAAAATATAGCTAACATTAAATATACATTCCTAAGCCTAATCATTTTTTCAAATACATATGTTAAAATAAAAAGAATATGAGTGAAATTTATTTTAATTTTTTATTTGTTTTTTATTTTGGGTTTTGTTTTTTATTTTGTGTGTTGTTTATTGTGTGTCGCTCCCCATAACGTGCTGGGACTGTCAATTGAGCAGCATTTTTTTATTGTTTATCTCACAGCGCATTTATTTCTCAGTATTCTCACAAAGATGCGTTCTGTGTTATCGCATCGTTCCGAGTTCGTTCTTTTAAGGTAGCCTGGCAAGACCCGGTCTCCACGAGAACACAAGACAGTTTCTTTGTGTTCTTGGAATTGAGAAACAGCCAGTGTGTGGATTTAGTGTGCGTTAAGTGGCTAAGACACACAATTGTGGGTATTTGGACAGGGCAATTGATTAGCTTGTTCAGGTATGTTTGATTAGGGTTGGAGCAAAACTCTGCAGGACTGGGCTCTCCAGGACTGATGCTGGCCACCCCTGGTTGTAGCCTCCCTTTAATTTTTTTTATTTTTATTTTTTTTATTTTTTATTTTATTTTTTATTTTTTTTGAGAAGGTTAGCCACTTTATCTTACTTTATAGATAAAGGACAAACCATCCTCAACATCTGCAGAAAAGTTTATGAAACAGGACTGTAGCCAAATTATGAACATGTAGTGACCTGATTTATTTATGGTATTTATTTATTATAGTTTTTTTTGCAGTGCAAACTTGCATGTTGTAAATCAATTATCCGACTTCCAGTGTGTTTTGTTTGATAGCTTTTGTGTTTTATATACAGTTTTTTAATACAAATAAATACGAGCTGGACTCACAATGAATAACAGAATTAATGAATGTTGATCTGTATAAAGCTACACCCATTAAATAGGTAATAATATAATAATTTATAATAATAATAATAATAATAATAATAATAATAATTATATTATTATTATTATTATTATTATTATTATTATTATTATTATCATTATTGTATTAAAGTCTAAACATGTAAAGTGGTAAACTTTGCTCTGTATAATCTTTGTGTTGTATCACAACCCCCTCTCATTCAGCAGCTGCAGTGTCTCTCAGCTGTATCAGTGCAGTCACTGTGACTCTGACTGACGGAGGTTTTTGTACGACTCTTTATCACTGTGTAAACACTGGTCCACTATGTCCACTCTGACAGTAATAATCTCCTGCTGTATCTTCAGTCTGGGACTCCATGATGGTGAGAGTGAAATCACTGTTAGATCCACTGCCACTGAATTCTAGATTGGAGTTCCAGTGTAACGGGCTTGTTGCAGCATATATGAGGAGAGTTAGGAGCTTCTCCAGGTTTCTGTAAGTACCAGGCTAACTCGTTGCCATTATACACTCTACTGCTGGGTTTTACAGTTTATTCTGACTTCTTGTCCTTGAGCTGCTGTTATTAATGATGGACTCTGAGTTACAGTGTACTGTCCTCTACACTCTGAAAGAAAAGTACAATAATTAAAATTATGTATATTTCACATTTTAAAATAATTAGTGTAATTGATGTTATAACATTTTACTACAAACCTTGAGCAAACAGTGTGAGAGTCCAGATGAGGATGATGATGTTGTTCATTGTTGTTGTTGTGTCTTGTGTGATGATGAAGATTGTGTTCTGTTCTGCTCTCAGTCATGAAGTGTTAAACTCACAGCACTATAAACACTCTCAGAGCACTGAAGCATGTGCTGACGATGCAAAGAAGTGGGCAGGATTTACCCACTATATATATAATTTTTTTAATTAAGAAAATATAAAAAAACAGCCAAAAATGCATATTAAATGTTTAATTGAAATTTTTGTCACATTAAGAATAGAATTATTCATATTGAACACACAAATTTTGTCTAAATATATTTTCATAATGTTACTCAATATGAGTTAATCAATTCAACGCAGGTTTGTTTTTCCTTCATTCATATATACACTGTGTTAAGAAATACTTCATCTTTATTGTAGATTTCATACATGAAAAAAGTGGCATTTGAAAATAAATGTAGTTACTTTTGTAGTTCAGTCAATGATTTTCAATCTCATGTTGTGCTTAGAAGTGGGCAGGATTGACAACAGCTTGAGGTTATCAAACTAATATAATATCTGACTTTAATAAAGTAATGTTTTTAAACAATTTATTGATAATGACATATTGATTAATTGTAAAATAATTGTTTTTTTTTTGTTTGTTGTTTGGCTAAATTATGTTTTTATATTGACAACTATCAGAGTGGATGCAACATTTTCATTTTCCAGTGCAGCTGAAGAAACAATGTGTTCAATGTGTTCACGATTCATATATCTGTTAATTGAAAGTATCCACCTTAAGGAGGGACCAACATTATGCATATATATATATATATATATATATATATATATATATAGATATATTATATATATATATATATACACACACAACATAGTCACAACATAGCAGATTGAAATTATTTGATCATGGAAAAAAGAAGGAAGAGAATATCTAAAATATTAGAGCTTTATGTTTGGATATAAAAAATAAATGGAATTGAAGCAGTCTTAATATGCTAGGTTTTATTTATGTGTTTAATTTAAATGGATATAGTGATTGTGTAGTTTGTATATTGTATATTACATCAACTGTTTTGATGTTGAATGAGATGAATGTTGAGATTGTTGTGATTTTGACTGCACTCCTCATGTCTGCTGCTGAAAGTCCTGTTGAAATGCTGTTAATGCTGCAGGGCAGAAGAGTGCTGGAGCTGCAGTGTGTTTTCTCTGTGTTTGTGAATGTGTTGTGTTTGTCTCCTGCAGCTGGTCCCACAGTGAAGCCCTCTTCTCTGCAGATCTCTGGAGACTCAGCCGCACTGCTCTGCCTGCTCAGCTCTTACTCTCCACAGGGGGCGCTGGTGAGCTGGACACTGGACGGTTCAGAGGTCACCGAGGGGGTTGTGACCAGCGCAGAGAGCGAGCAGGACGGGCCGCTACAGCCGCAGTAGTGTCCTGACCCTCAGCAAAGCACGCTGGGAAAAAAGGAGAGCTGTACGTCTGCAGAGTAACACATGATGGAGCTCCTCATGAGGCCTTGTTCCACAAGAGTCGCTGTTAGTCGCGTCGCATTGCTGATGTTTCTCCAGTGAGCGCTGCTCTCTCCTGAAGATGAGCGTATCTGAGTGTCCTGTGTCAGGCAGGATTCACATGAGTCTAGTGCTGCAGCTGTAGTCATTTACAACTCAATACTGAAAGAGAGCTCTAGTGTCAGAGCACTGGCTGATCTTTCAATCTGCTGTGTTTGCTGCAACATTCAATCAAAGCTTCTCAACAAACTCCATTTGGTGTCTGACAACATCATTCAACTAACAGATGAAGATGCATGTAGTGTTTGTCCAGGTGCTTTTTCAGAAGCTCGATCAGTAGCAGTAAATCTAGTCAAATAAAGCTCTTGGGGTTTGAAACATGGTCTCTGGAGACAGAGCTGCTCTATTCTGAGAGGATCACAATCACTCCACCCTGACAATGCAAATGAGATTTTCAGCCCACACTCCCAGAGTCACTGTTTGATTGGTTACATGATCTGGACTGAAACACACCAGTTTCACTTCTGCTGTAGTCCTGCAGCCCAGGTGAAAAGAAATATATTTAAATTGTGCTTTTTTGGGACATACTTAGTATATTTAAATTATGCTATGCTAAATGCATAGTAAATGTATTATTTGAAACAATAAATATATTAAGCCCATATTTTGCCTTTAACTATTATTGTACTTACATTCAAAATTAATAATTTTGATACAATGCACCTATTGGTGTACACCCGTTTTTACATTGCACTTATTTATTGTTATATATATATATATATATATATAAAATGAACAAAACCTGCATGTAGTTAAATCTGTAATTACAAACCCGATTCCAAAAAAGTTTGGGGACACTGTACAAACTGTGAATAAAAACACAATGCAATGATGTGGAAGTTTCAAATTTCAATATATTTATTCAGAATACAACATAGATAACATATCAAATGTTTTAAAACTGAGAAAATGTATCGTTTTAAGGGAAAAAATAAGTTGATTTTAAAATTTCATGGCATCAACACATCTCAGGAAAAGTTGGGACAAGGCCATGTTTACCACTGTGGTGGCATCCCCTCTTCTTTTTATAACAGTCTGCAAACGTCTGGGGACTGAGGAGACAAGTTTTGCTCAAGTTTAGGAATAGGCAAATGTTGTCCCATTCTTGTCTAATACAGGCTTCTAGTTGCTCAGCTGTCTTAGGTCTTCTTTGTCACATCTTCTTCTTTATGATGCACCAAATGTTTTTCTAGGGTGAAAGATCTGGACTGCAGGCTGGCCATTTCAGTACCCAGATCTTTCTTCTTACGCACGCAGCCATGATGTTGTAATTGATGCAGTATGTGGTCTGGCATTGTCATGTTTGGAAAATGCAAAGGTCTTCCCTGAAAAGAGACGACGTCTGGATGGGAGCATATGTTCTAGAACTTGGATATACCTTTCAGCATTGATGGTGCCTTTCCAGATGTGTAAGCTGCCCCTGCCACACGCACTCATGCAACCCTATACCATCAGAGATGCAGGCTTCTGAACTGAGCGCTGACTTGGGTTGTCCTTGTCCTCTTTAGTCCGGATGACATGGTGTCCCAGTTTTTTCCAAAAGAACTTCAAATTTTGATTTGTCTGACCACAGAACAGTTTTCCACTTTGTCACAGTCCATTTTTAAATGAGCCTTGGTCCAGAGAAAACACTTGCGCTTCTGGATCATGTTTAGATATGGCTTCTTTTTTTGACCTATAGAGAGTTTTAGCCGGCAACGGCGAATGGCACGGGGGATTGTGTTCACCAACAATGTTTTTTTCTGGAAGTATTCCTGAGCCCATGTTGTGATTCCATTACAGTCGCATTCCTCACTTTCAACATTTGATATGTTATCTATATTCTATTGTGAATGAAATATAAGTTTATGAGATTTGTAAATTATTTCATTCCTTTTTTACTCACAATTTGTATAGTGTCCCAACTTTTTTTTTGGAATCGGGTTTGTAATTTCTATAATTACATTTATAGTTTACATGGTGGACCCTTACACCTAAACCCACCCTTAAATCTGCTCCTTCTGCCAAACCTGTCCCTAACAGCCATATCCCACCTCAACAGCAGCAAAAGTGTTTTTAAATACAATACAAACACAATAAGTTCATTGTACTTATTTGTATATTCATTTATTGATGTAAGTACATAGTAGTTAAGTCCACCAAGTTTGAAGTGGGACCAATAACATTTCAAGTAACAAAAAACATTTAATTTTTTCAGTATTCAAAATGGTATAAAATGTCCAAAAATCATTCAAAATAAATGATTAAACATAATTATAAAATGCTAGAGTACATTAAAAAAGTACAGCAGCATATATAATATCTTGACTGAAATACATAATAAATGAAATATCAGTGAAATGCTATGGCAGACCTCTTTTTATCCATTTGTAGAACATTTCATTCATTACCTGTATTACTGAAAATAACACTATGAATATAACAACACTGAATATATAAGAATCAAAAAAAGTTCCTGAAATACAAAATGCAGAAGTGAACAGCCTATTTACAAGCCGAAGCATCAAAGAAACAGAAGAGTATAAATGTCACATTTTCATCTTCAAGTGGATTGTGTCTTCTTTGAGTATGACTTGTATTTTCAGCAGCTGAAGGCTTGCCGTTCAGACACTGTAGTATTTAAAGACTGCTTTATCACATGCACAGCCTCTGCTTCACATCGGGGTCCTGATCACCCTGTCAGGGTTTATTCTGAGATAACAACTGGCTGGATGTACAATATCCCTTACTTATCAGTTTGAGCCCCATTGAGAAGCAGAGGATATTATTGAAGAGGATAGCATTAAACTGCCAGAATTTTAAAAGATGATATCTCCTTTTGAAATGAACTTTCGGCTTTGTAACTTTGCAGATATTTTTTATGCTCAAACAGCAACATTACACACTAACTAACGTTAAAAAAGTGAAATCACAATCAACCAACCCTTTAAAAGCTCAACTAGGCATATATTTATTAGCATGCTTTTTTAGAAATATATTAAAATGCAGTTTAATATATTTTAATGCACTTCAAATAAGCATGTTGTGGATACAAATGTACAAATGCACTTTAATTACATTCCACGGGTTCTTTTCAACCTTGGAGCACACAATGTCAGTAAAATCATAAAAATCTATGATCACAAATACAGAACAAATCGTTCTGACGGTAATTGTGTAAGAATGTAAATCTTTCTGTGGGTCAAATGGAAAGCATCACATTCAGACAGCAGAGGTATATTACACCTAAAACATGATGATCATATTAAAACACTGACTCATTCTCTTTAGAAATACAATATTTCTATTAACAGAAATTATATTGGGTTATTAGTGTTTGTTCACTGATCAGTGTTGTGTGTGTTTGTGTTGTAGAGCAGCTGCAGTGTATCTCAGCTGTATCAGTGCAGTCCACTGTGACTCTGACTGATGGACTCTTAGTGTCCAGTTGAGGATGATGATGTTGTTCATTGTTGTTGTTGTTGTGTCTTGTGTGATGATGAAGATTGTGTTTTGTTCTGCTCTCAGTCATGAAGTGTTAAACTCACAGCACTATAAACACTCTCAGAGCACTGAAGCATGTGCTGATGATGCAAATGAAACACTCTCTGTATAATAATTTTATCTGAAGACTGTATATCATACCACTGATCAGCGGTGAATATGCTTAACATTAAACATGAACTAACTTACTGATATATTCATTAACATCTTTTAAAAGACAATCAATTGGTCTCAAAATCAGAAAATTGTAGAGATAAATTAATTGCCTATTAGTAATTATTTATTAAAACAAATGCCTATGTACATGTAACATTGTGATTTCTATGAAATAGCAGCTATAGATAATATATGAAGATCATATGAAATAAATTGTGTCAGTTTGTTAAAATAAATTTATCTCCACATCACACTATCCATCCTTGATTCACTCACATTCCCTGGAATAAAAACTATCTGCACCTGTAAACAATCTCCAAGTCAGTGAGGAAAAGCAACTGGTCACCAACAATTCTTTTACATTTACATTTACATTTAGTAATTTAGCAGACACTTTTATATTTATCATTATTATATATTGTATCTTTATCATTTGGGGCTATAACAAGTCTCAGTTAGCTTAATGCAGTACACGCAGCAAGGTTTTTTTTTTTTTAATTATATAATAAATACAAAGAAAACCGATAGAATCGAAAAATCGAATTAGAGCAAGCTAGTGTTAGAGGCCTTTTTTTGCATTTGTATAATAAATAAAAGGAAACAGATAGAATACAAAAAAGATTAGAAAAGCTTAGCTAGTGGCTAAGTACAACTCGGATTGAGTTGGGCGGGTCATTCCACCAGGAGCGAACATTCGATTTAAAAGTCTGTGAAAGTGATTTTGTGCTTCTTTGAGATGCACAATAAAGTGAGATTCACTTACAGAACACAAGCTTCTAGAGGCACATAAGTATGAAGTAGGCCTAATGAATTTAGGTAAAGGGGTGCAGAGCCAGTGCTGGTTTTGCAGGCAAACATTAATGCCTTGAATTTTATGCAAGCAGCTATTGTATTGTTAGCCAGTGCAAACTGATTGAATAAACAGAGGTGTGACGTGCGTTTTTTTGATCATTATTAATTATTATTATTAAAAACGTTTTGTGTTTTTTTTGTAGGTTTTTTATAGATGTGTGTGAGACCTGCCAAGAGAGCACTGCAATAGTCCAGTCTGGACAGAACAAGAGCTTGAACAAGATGTAAAGCATGTTCTGAAAGAAAGGGCCTGATCTTCTTGATGTTGTATAAAGCAAATCTGTAGGACCAAGCAGATTTTTTTTTCTTTTGTGTTCAGAAGAAAGAAACAGGTATAAAGGTTTGGATCAACTTGAGGGTGAGTAAATTTTTGGGTTACTTATGGCTTGAAGGACTGAATATACTGCTGGTTTTACAGTTTATTCTGACTTCTTGTCCTTGAGCTGATGTTATTAACATACTCTGAGTTAAAGTGTACTGTCCTCTACACTCTGAAAAAAGGGACAAATATACAAAAATGAAAATAATGTGTATTTCACATTTCAAAATAATTAATTGTTTTCATGAAAGTTTTGTTACAAACCTCGAGTCCAGATGAGGATGATGATGTTGTTCATTGTTGTTGTTGTGTCTTGTGTGATGATGAAGATTGTGTTCTGTTCTGCTCTCAGTCATGAAGTGTTAAACTCACAGCACTATAAACAATCTCAGAGCACTGAAGCATTTGCTGACAAAGCAAAGAAGTGGGCAGGATTGACAACAGCTTGAGCTGCTGACAAACTAATATAATATTTGACTTTAATAAAGTAATGTTTTTAAACAATTTATTGATAATGACATATTGATTAATTGTAAAATAATTGTTTTTGTTTTGTTTTGTTTTGTTTGTTGTTTGGCTAAATTATGTTTTTATATTGACATCTATCAGAGTGGATGCAACATTTTTCATTTTCCAGTGCAGCTGAAGATACAATGTGTTCATATATTCTACTCATGCATGATTCATATATCTGTTAATTGAAAGTATCGACCTTTAAGGAGGGACCAACATTATGCATATATATATATATTATATATATATATATATATATATATATATATATATATATATATATATATATATATATATATATATACATATATACATATATAGGTCACTGAAATGACTGGATTCTTCATATCATGAGTGTAGACCATTTAAAAAATAAATTAAAACGTCACTTAAAGTATGCTGGTGTTAAACTTAAGACTTAAAAGCTCAAATAAGCATATATTTATTAGCATGCTTTTTTTAGAAATATATTAAAATGCAGTTTAATATACACTCACCTAAAGGATTATTAGGAACACCATACTGATACTGTGTTTGACCCCCTTTTCGCCTTCATGAACTGCCTTAATTCTACGTGGCATTGATTCACAACAAGGTGCTGAAAGCAATTCTATAGAAATGTTGGCCCTATTGATAGGATAGCATCTTGCAGTTGATGGAGATTTGTGGGATGCACATCCAGGGCATGAATCTCCCGTTCCACCACATCCCAAAGATGCTCTATTGGGTTGAGATCTGGTGACTGTGGGGGCCATTTTAGTACATTGAACTCATTGTCATGTTCAAGAAACCAATTTGAAATGATTCGAGGCTTTTGTGACATGGTGCATTATCCTGCTGGAAGTAGCCATCAGAGGATGGGTACATGGTGGTCATAAAGGGATGGACATGGTCAGAAACAATGCTCCGGTAGGCTGTGGCATTTAAACGATGCCCAATTGGCACTAAGGGGCCTCAAGTGTACCAAGAAAACATCCCCCACTCCATTACACCACCAGCCACCAGCCTTGCACAGTGATAACAAGGCATGATGGATCCATGTTCTCATTCTTGTTTATCGCCAAATTCTGACTCTATCATCTGAATGTCCTCAACAGAAATCGAGACTCATCAGACCAGGCAACATTTTTTCCAGTCTTCAACTGTCCAATTTTTTGGTGAGCTCTGTGCAAACTGTAGCCTCTTTTTCCTGTTTTTGTAGTGGTACCCGGTGGGGTCTTCTGCCTGTTGTAGCCCATCCTCCTCAAGGTTGTGCGTGTGTGTGGCTTCACAAATGCTTTGCTGCATGCCTCGTTTGTAACGAGTGGTTATTTCAGTCAAAGTTTGCTCTTCTATCACTTGAATCAGGTCGGCCCATTCTCCTCTGACCTCTAGCATCAACAAGGCATTTTTTTCTCGCCCACAGGACTGCCGCGTACTGGATGTTTTTTTTCCCTTTTCACACCATTCTTTGTAAACCCTAGTTAAATGGGTTGTGTGTGAAAATCCCAGTAAATGAGCAGATTGTGAAATACTCAGACCGGCCCGTCTGGCACCAACAACCATGCCACGCTAAAAATTGCTTAAATCACCTTTCTTTCCCATTCTGACATTCAGTTTGGAGTTCAGGAGATTGTCTTGACCAGGACCACACCCCTAAATGCATTGAAGCAACTGCCATGTGATTGGTTGATTAGATAATTGCATTAATGAGAAACTGAACAGGTGTTCCTAATAATCCTTTAGGTGAGTGTATAAGCATCAAAACACAATTTTCTGAAGAAAAATAAGTTACTGAAAAACAAATTTCATAAGTGAACAGCATATTTACAAACTTAAGCCTGTAAATGACTGAACAAACAAAGAAACAGAAGAGTTTAAATGTCACATTTTAATCTTCAAGTGGATTGTCACTTCTTTATGTATTCTATTTATTCTGTTTGTATTCTATTTGAGTAGTTGCATTTTCAGCAGCTGAAGGCTTGCAATTCAGACACTGTAGAATTTAAAGACTGCTTTATCACATGCACGGCCTGTGAAAGGGAAAAATAATTATAATATAAATAATTTATAAAATTATCCAATGATTAACAGTTTTGCATCCATGCAATATATGTTTATATCATTTATATATATTTTATTTTAATTAGTGGTGGGCCGTTATCGGCGTTAACGTGCTGCGTTAACGTGAGACTCTTATCGGCGATAAAAAAAAATATCGCCGTTAATCTATTCTCAAAGTTGGGTTGGGAGCTGGGTCTGTACTACAAAAGCTATGATGACTTTCACCGTGATAGTTTAGCGCGGATGTATACCTAGACGAATTGCACTGTAGGGGGCGAGAACGAGTCTTCGAACCTGTGTGTATGCCTACTGTGAAATTACCAAGCTTCGCAAAAAAAACCTTGACAAGACTCATGCCTGTTTCACACATACTCCGTCTGCAGTGCGTATGCAGTCCGTGTGCGGTATATATGTGGTGCCGAAGCAGCACGGACTCATTGTGCTTTCACACAGGACGCGTTTGCAGTCCGCTACTGATGCCGCGGCTGGGCTGTTTAATCCACAAACACAACATTTGTTCATTATCCTATATTTCAAACCATGTTAAAAAAAAAAATAAAAAATAAAATAAATAAAATATATATATATATATATATATATATATATATATAGATATATATATATATAATATATATCATTGTGACTCTTATCACAGAAACAGTAACAGTCCTTTCATAATCATAGACATTAGTTTAAACTTAATAAATATAAAACAACATATTATTCATGCATTTGTCTTCTAGGTTTGTATAATAAGCCGCTCAAGCAAGCAGCAAAACATTTAAACACAACAATTAGCCTACTTTTCTTGTTGGGATATCACAAATATTTAAAATTAAAGCACCGCAGACAGAAACAGTCGACTCTCGTGCCTTTTGCCTTTAAATCTTCATTACAAGCAATCGCACGGTTCTTAATGAACTTTGTTTTTCTGCTTCCATAAAATGCATAGGCCTATATCATGTTGCCTCGTTTATCTAAAGGTGCTCTTTTTCTTGTTTTAAACCTAGCCAAAAACCCATGTGTTGCGTGTGAAACACAGTAGGCTTTAATTAGTATTCATTTATTGTGAAATTACTGCATTGCCGTGTCAATCCATGTTAATTTTTACCGCGAACAATGCACTGTCATTTTAATTCAACGCATGCAGTACAGCAAAAAATAGACTCGGTACGTAAACGATTGCTGCACTGCTGTAGACGCACTGCTCCTGGAATGCACTGACGGACCACAACCGCATGAACGCTGGAATCCGTTAACAAGGGTGCATAAAAAAAAAAAAATGCAACGCATACGCACTGCAGACAGAGTATGTGTGAAACAGGCGTAAGGTTGTTTGCAACTTGTGCAATGCGAAATTAGTTTACTGTAGGAGTTCTTCCAGTCTCAAGTACCACCTAAACGCAAAGCATCCCTTAGCTAATGCGGAAGATGCCGGGCCAAGCAATGTAGCGCAGGGGAAGAGTCGTCGTCAAACTACTATGTTTTGAGTGCAGCACAGCTCTATCAGTACTAACAAGTACATCTTATTGAACATAATTTGAATGCCTTCGGCAGAATTCAAATGAGCCATTTTAATCTAGATTAATCCAAGATTACAGTGAGATTAATCTAGATGAAAAAAATGTATCTATGCCCACCACTAATTTTAATACAATATTAAAATTAAGTACGCTTATTATAATGCTTAATCATAGTTTACATATATATATATATATATATATATATATATATATTATATATATATATATATATATATATATATATATATAAAGTACGGAAGCCCTGAACCGCATGGTGGGAGAAAAAAAAAGGAAACTTATCTCGTTATTTCGACTTATTATGTCGTTATTTCGACTTATTAAGTCGTTATTTCGAACATAATAACTCGTTATTTTTTTTTTCGACATAATAACGTCGTTATTTTCGACATAATAAGTCGTTATTTTGACTTATTAAGTCGTTATTTCGACATAATAACTCGTTATTTTCGACTTATTAAGTCGTTATTTCGACCATAATAACTTATTTTTCGACTTATTAAGTCGTTATTTTTTGACTTATTAAGTCGTTTTCGTAATAACTCGTTATTTCGACTTATTTAAGTCGTTATTTCGACATAAGTCGTTATATTTCGACTTATTAAGTCGTTATTTCGAGTTAAGTCATTATTTCAACATAATAACTCGTTATTTATTTCGACTTAAGTCGTTATTTCGAGTTTATTAAGTCGTTATTTTCGACATAATAAGTCGTTATTTCGACATAATAACTCGTTATTTCGACTTATTAAGTCGTTATTTCGACATAATAACTTGTTATTTTGACTTATTAATTCGTTATTTCGAGTTAAGTCGTTATTTCGACATAATAAGTCGTTATTTCGACATAATAACTCGTTATTTCGACTTATTAAGTCGTTATTTCGACATAATAACTCGTTATTTCGACATAACTCGTTATTTCGACTTATTAAGTCGTTATGTTGACAAGTCGTTATCGTAATAACTCGTTATTTCGACTTTTTAAGTCGTTATTTCGACATAAGTCTCATTATGTTAAGGCTTGTGTTAAGTTCAGTATGAGCCACTAGAGGGCAGAATGAGTCAGGGAATGATGACTTTTTATTTTTTTTAGATTGTATAATTTTTAACATCTGAGGCAAAAACAGTATGGTTCCCACTTTAGCTTTGTGAAATTATGCTACATAAAACTTAATAACAGCCGACGGGCTGGATGAGAGCGCAAATTCACTTTATGACAGTATGTGGTGCTTATACAACAGTGGCAATACAACACTTGGTTACCACTATAAACAAAGCAGCGCCGCTTCCTTATAAATACTTCTTTAAAAAAAAAGTAAGAAAAAAAGAAAATACCATCTAAACTTTTCTGAACATAGTCAGTTCCTCTCAGCTATACATTCATATAAACCCTGCCCCCAAATGTATTGCAATTCATTTTGCATCTCGACCGACTTGAATCGTCACATATTTCATTCGATTTTCAAACAGTTCCGGGTGCATCGTTACATCCCTAATTACAAGAGGAATCAAATACAATATCACTAATAGAAACATTATCAGAAGGTTGTAACTTTTTTAATTGTCAATCATTTTGCTCATGATGGGGTGAAACTGCAGCCTTTATGTATCCCTAAACGTATACATGTATATGTTGTTAGTTTGTCCACTCAACAGTAATAACAATGGATGACAACACATTGGAGAGATTCCTGCCAGCCCTTGGTGATAGGGTTGCATTAAGGCATTACTGTGACAATGGCAACCACGTTAAGCAATCTAGAAAACTAAGTCTTCTAGGAAAAACTGGGAAGAAAATGAAGCTTGGACATGCCTCAAACATCTCAGAGGATGCCGGTGAAAAGGAGGAATGTGGGAGCACAAGAAAGTCAATGATTGGAAACAAAAATGCTTACAAAGACACAAGACGGATTGAACTTGGATGGATACACAATGGAAAACAAGTTCGAACAAAATGTGGTGGGACAAGAAAGCTGTCTGTTCCGAAAACTGCTGGTTACGATGACCTCATCAAGCTGGGAAAGGAGTTGTTTTTTCCTCGGGGGCAGTCAAAGAAAGGTCCTCAAGTCAGTTTCTCTTTCAAAATATATGATTTTCAAGAGTGTGAAATGCCCCATGATATCACTGTAGGAGGGCTGTATGAATCGGTTAAACTGGGAATACTGAGATTCTACTTGGTATCACTTGATCTTGAAGAATCTGAAGCTTCTTTGGATGATCTTGAAACTTCAGACACACCATCAGAACAACAACATGATGACTGCTACATAACAGGCGAGACCTATTTGTCATCTGATGATGAAATACAGTTTGGTCCAGTGGAGGATCCTGACTACACATCTGACGATACTCTTTACATAGATGCACTTCAAGAAGAGATACCATCCCAGTCAAGAGACGTAACACATGTGGTAACACATCAAGAAGAGATACTATCCCAGTCAAGAGACGTAACACATGTGGTAACACATCAAGAAGAGATACCATCCCAGTCAAGAGACGTAACACATGTGGTAACACATCAAGAAGAGATACCATCCCAGTCAAGAGACGTAACACATGTGGTAAAACATCAAGAAGAGATACCATCCCAGTCAAGAGACGTAACACATGTGGTAACACATCAAGAAGGGATACCATCCCAGTCAAGAGACGTAACACATATGGTAACACATCAAGAAGAGATACCATCCCAGTCAAGAGACGTAACACATGTGGTAACACATCAAGATTCTGCTCCGAAGGTGCTGAGACTGCATCGTGTCAACATCATTCATGATATGATTGAACAGTTCAAAGATGCCAGTTTTGTGGAGACCAGACTGTCGGTTCTCTTTGTTGATGCATGTGGCATTGATGCATCTGGTGTTGCCCGGGATGCATATTCAGGTTTTTGGGAAGCTTTTTTCCTGAATTGTGCAGATGGGGAAACTGACTGTGTCCCAGCACTTCAGCCTGAGTATGGAAAAGAAGAATGGGAGGCAGTAGGTAGAATTCTACTAAAAGGGTACCAGGATCATGGATTCTTTCCAGTGAAGCTCTCTTTGGCCTTTGCAGTCTGTCTCCTTCATGGGGAGAACAAAGTGACACCAGACATGCTGATTGAATCTTTTCTGAGGTATGTACTGTAGTATTGTTGCCAAATGTACAATTGAATGGTGCTGCATGCTAAATGAGCCATTGAATAGTATGACAGATATTTACCACTATGCAGTGTAATTGATCTGTTTTATACATTGTTTTATTCAAGGTTTGTCACGCCATTTGAGAAAGACATCATCAGCTCTGTGCTGGAAGGAAGAGAGTATGACATGGATGACCTACTCGACATACATTCCAGAATGGGTGGGCACGCTGTACCTGATGGAGATGCCATAAAGGACACCATCATACAGACTGCGCACAAACAACTAATACAGGAGCCAATGTATGCTCTTAAAATGATGGCTGCTAGTGCTCAGTGTACTTTAAAAAGTCTGCTTCCAACTGTGTCTGCAGTTTTAGCACTTTATGAATCCAAAATTCCAACAGCAAAAGGCATTATTGCGTTGCTTAAACCCAATGAGAAACAACCTTCTAACAGCAAAACAATGCAGTTTTTAAAGCTGTTCATTCGATCACTTGACAAAGATAAACTGCATAAATTTCTGCGCTTTACCACTGGGGCTGATGTTATTTGTGTTTCACACATTGATGTTGAGTTTACAGATGTCAGAGGTTTACAAAGGTGTCCAGTGGCACATACATGTGGTCCACTGTTGCAGATACCCTGCACTTACAGTACCTACTCTGAATTTCGAAGAGAGTTTGGGAGTGTCTTAGATGCCAACTACTTGAAAATGGATCTGTTGTAAAGCTGACAATAGCTTGTAAGGTAAATTATGTGCATGTCCAGCTAAACTACATTTTGAAAATGTTCTCCAGGTATGGCAGTGGTAAAGGCTTATATATTGTCTTCATTTGTGTTGTATGGGACAAACTTAAAGACATCATGGGTCTAATAAGACATTTCTGTTTTGAAAACCATACATTGTCAAACATTTCTTTTTGTTGGCCTTAGACATTTCAGTGTTACCTAAATATGAGTCCCAGAAGTTCATGTTACAATCCCACTAGTGTTTTAATATGTACCAGTTGTGTTCTTATAAGGCAGTTTTAGAATTTATTTGAACCAGGAATACAAATGGCCTACCTGCAATACTATTTCATCTTGTGTTATATGACCTTATGTCAGTACCTCTTGGTACACCTTCTCATGTCCTGTAACTACATTTGCAAGTACAAACCAGTCCCTGACTGAATGTGAAGTGTTCAGTGCTCACAGTGCATGTTTATGTTAAATAAATAAATAGGCTGTCGTTGAAGCTCTTTTATTTTATTATAACGTATGCATTATACATTGACAGATCTATAAGTAAAGACTTTAAAACAAAAGTGATTTAAAATCTACAATTTACAATACCATGTCCAAGTGTTGTAAAATATGGCTACATAACCTTAGAATTGAAATCACAGGCTCCTACTCAAATACAACTTAAAATTCTATAAAAATGACGCAATTTATTAATTTACCAGATTACACTACATGTCTTTCCTTCCAAATAAATTGTAAAGACAAATCACAACACACGTAGTATCTCTTGCCTAAGCCTAATGTACAGGGTTCTGGCACTCTCTGCATCCTCTGGGGCACTGAGATGAAGTTCATCCATTATAAGACAACAAAGTTCAAAAACTGTGTCATCACAGGGATGCGTCGGTGTAACACACTCCTCTTGGCAGTTTTGAACATCAGCTGGGTCACACCGAAAGATATGATCTACTGACCCGTAAAGATGAGGAGCCATATACATTACGGCAGGTCGTCCATGCGGCGCAGTAATATTACGTTGTGTTCGGATGCAGTGTGCATTCCACATCTGAGCAAATCGTCGAGCTCCCCCTAAGAAAAGAACAGAGACAAATCTAGTTATAAAATATACTTCATAAAGATACTTGTTATAGACTACACATAAAACGAAGTGTTTTTAAGTTTCCAAATGCAAGGCTATAACCTAAATTGCAGAGGGAGTAAAATCTTTGCGTGGCAGGGGGAGCTACCGCAAAATCTGTCACTTAAAGATAGCGTCTGGTAGCTGTAAGGCTGGTGAAAAGAGCTTGGTGAATATTGACCTATTGTGCGTGTGTTCTGGCTCCCGCTGGCTACAGGGAATACGTTTAAAAACACCTTACATAAAAGGTCGCGAAGTAGGCGCATACACCCGTGACAGGAACTGTGGCAGGCGCATATAACAGTGCCGGTGTCCTGACATTTTATCCTACCCGTCAGATTTTCCTACCAGGGTTAACTGCGCATGCGCACAGCAATATTTTTTCCTTTTTCTCATGATAAACAACTATATTTAATGTATTTGCATTAATGTAAGGGTAGGTTTAGGGTTGAGGTAGGTATAGACTTTAATAAAACACAATCTAATAGGAAGAAAAAAATATTTATTGCTGGTTTCCTGTAAATGTATCCCTTCTTGCTCCCCCTGCCACGCAAAGATGTGACAGTCAGTCTAATTGACAATAACAACTTTTATCAATGGCAAAGTTATAAAATTACACTTGAAATCCTTTTATTTATCTTTCTCTCACATCATTATTTGTATTTACGTCAAAGTTAAAATTAAATTTGACATTTAATTTATTGGCTTTTATCTAGGCTACCAGGGCCAGATTTCCCGATAACGATTGATCTTAGCGCTTAAGAGCGTTTTCTACGAGTAGGCTAATTTTACGATCGTTCGTTATTGTTTCACGTGCGTTTCCCAAAAGTGCACTTAAAGCAATCGCACGTAGCTGTGTTTTAAGTGCTACTTAGGAGTCGCTATCCGTTTGTCAAGTGCTGAAATGTCACCTTCTTGTGCCTTTAACTTACCTGCAGAATCGTCATGAAGCAAAACTGCACAAGTGACCGATCAAGGAAATCCCCAGTAAAGTGGCCTTCTTCTTTTAGAATTTGAAAGAAATTCATCCAAAACTGGACATTTTCCCTGCGCAGTATACTCCACATGCTTTCAATCCTTTGGTTATGATTACGCGAACCGTATATGAAACTGCGGTGGTAGGCGAAGTCATCTGTAGCAGCATGTCGAAGGAACATCTGCATCTGTTCAACAGCGACGTTCTCTGTTCCACGATCAGCACGGATCCTTTGAGGGCACCCTCGCCTTTCTTTCACGGTTTCAATGTAGTACGATGCAATCACCTTTGGGTCGCTATTTGTAAAAGAGACTTTCAACCACATCAGATGCCGTGAAAACCCGTCGACACATCCATTTATGCAGAGGCCATATGGTTTTAATTTATCATAGGAATCGAGATGCCACATGAAATTTGGCCCTGGGTTGTGGTATCTCCTCCTTTGCAGTTTTCGCGCTCGCCTGTGTGCCACTCCAACTGGATCTAAAAAACACTTAAGAGCAATCTGACCGTTTCCCTTTTCACAACAAGTCCCTCTTGAATGCACTTAAGGTGCATCATCCTATAGCCAACCATCTGACCAGATGTTTCAAGCTGTTGATTTAGAAAGTAAGCAACATCTAACACGTCAGTAAAGTCCTTCCTACCGCAAAGCCTATTCTTCCTCAGTATGGTTTGGAGGGTTCTAAGACACATTATTATGCCATGCTGATGGCTAAGAACTTCGAGAATCTCTTGGTACTGCAAACCCAAATAGAAATAAAAACCTACAATCCTATTTATATCCATAACAGGTTAACAATCTCTTTACCTCCACGACTTCTCTAGACCTACATAGATAGGACCTCAAATGTTTGCCCTATATGTTTGCCCGACGTAATTTAGTGATATGAACGGCTATTGCAAGAATGCAGTGCAAGCCAAGATGATAGAATAGGGAGTTTCTGATCGGGCCAATAAAGGTCATAAAGTACAAGAGGCCATCAATAATTAAATATCATAAGTGCTACCATAAGAAGGATTAGGCGATTGGCTGGCGCTCTCTGGCAGCGGCACGTCGCAGCGCCACTTCCACAGACTTAAATTCTCTTTTCCAACAATGAATGCTTTCTAGTATTATAAATATATTTCCACTGTTTTTTTATTATAAAATAGAAGGGAAAAAGCTGTTTGCAAGGAATTTTTAAAAATTAGGCATAGTTTTGCAACAACAACAGCAACAAAAAAGGTTATTAGGTCTGCAGTTAAAACATTTTGCTACAATCACCATAGTTTAAGCATGCTATTTGTAGTAAAACCGATTGTAATAATAATTAAAAAAAAAACATTTCATTTCTTTATGATCCCACATTTGCACATTTTCATTTTTGTACTTTACAAAAATTACAAATTACAAAAATTCTATATACATACTTAATTGAACTGCCAAATTGCCATTCTTAACTTTATTAATTTGCATGCCAAAACTTACATAACCTCAAAGCTGCGCGGTACATTTACATTTAATCATTTAGCAGACGCTTTTATTCAAAGCAACGTACAAATGAGAACAATAGAAGCAATCAGACCATCAAGAGAACAACAACAGTATACAAGTGCCATGACAAGTCTAGTTAGTATAGCGCAGTACACATACCTATTTATTATTTTTTTTATGAAAAGAAAAGAAAAGAAAAGAAAAGAAAAGAAAAGAAAAAAAAAGAAAAGGTAAGTGCTAGTATTAGTTGGTCAAGTGCTGGCAAAAAAGATGAGTCTTTAGATGTTTTTTTGAAAATGAGTAAAGACTCAGCTGTTCGAATTGAGATCGGGAGGTCATTCCAACAGCTGGGCGCAGTCCAGGAAAAAGTCCGTGAGAGTGATTTGAACCTCTTTGGGATGGCACCACAAGGCATCATTCACTTGCAGAGCGCAAACTTCTGGAGGGCACATAAGATTGAACTAATGAGCTTAGGTATGTTGGTGCCATGCCAGTGGTCGTCTTGTAGGCAAGCATCAGTACCTTGAATTTGATGCGAGCGGCTACTGGTAGCCACAGTGTAACCTGATGAGGAGAGGAGTAACATGCACTAAAAAAAAATGGTTTTGTGGCACTGTTTCGTTGTACACAGATATTTTTTTTATAAAACAACACAAATATATTTAGTTTTCCGTCAAAACACCATTGTATTATGCTTAATCAACTTAAACTGTTTAATTTTCCATTTTACTTAATTATGAATCGTTAAACTAACATAAAGGGTTTAATTTCGTCAATCAAAAAAAATGGATGTGACGATTTCTAACGCATTTGATGATGACGGCGCGGAGGAGCTGCAATGGCGTCAATCAGAACATGAAATACCAGTCAGGTAAGAAAATCTAAAGTTTTCCTTGTGTTAAGTAGAAGTCTTTGATTTTTGTTAGATTTTCTGTTTTGTGATGCTTTTGTTTTGCAGTCTAGTATTGTGTTATCGGTTTATTGCGTAGTTAATAGATGATTTTGAGCGGTTGGGAGATGTGAAACCGCATGACTCTCTGTAACGTATTGACTTTAGTGTATATATATAACTTACTAGGGCTGAAACAATTAGTCGACATTATCGACAACGTCGACAATAAAACAAATTGTCGACAAATGTTTTTGTTGAGTAAGTTAGTGTTTTGATCTCGTATGATCTTATGTAAGAGCCTGCAATAATACGGGTTGACTAGTGTGGTGCTGTAGTGCAAGACTGTAATTCAGCTCTCCTGATGCAATTCAAAAGAAGAAGACAGCGCTTCAGTTGGTTAACCCAGGGGGGAAGGAAGTCGATCCGGAAGTTGAAGTTGGCCGCGTGCCGCCATCTTGTAGCAGAACTTCACTTGCGTTAGCATCCCATTGACTCCCATTCATTTTGGCGTCACTTTGACAGCGAATAACTTTACATCTGAGGCGTTTAAAGACTCCATTTGTCCATTATTTATTTCTAAAGATACACGACAATGTATAAAGGGCTCCATTACCTTCTATGTTACATTATGGCCCCGTAGAAACAGTTTTTGTAAAAATAGGCTAACGATTGCATCATAACCACTCGACTCTCTGTCGCACAGTAGAGAAATTACCGTACAGACAGGAGGTTAAGTTGTCTCAATTTAGTTGAGATGTGGTGGGTTTTTGCGTTTTTTTTTTTGTTTTTAAAATACTATACAAAATAATTAATCAGAATACTTACTCCTGCTCACTCACGCCAAAGAACTCCCCGCTCAAGCTCGCCGTCTCTGCAGTTTGCATGCACAGCTACTAGAAGATTTACATCTGTCAGACAGGTTGCTGACGTCATCAAGCTTAGTTTGAGTCTGCGCGTCAGAAACCGAAGTGCTAAAAATCGCTAAAAACGGGCTTCACTTGTCTCAATTGAGTTCCAATGGGGTCGCTGTGTCCATTTCTTTTACTGTCTATGGGTTATCCTTATAACCTGTGGCTGCTGAGCGGCGTTTGGATGAGTATGTAAATATATACTGCGCGCCTTCCTCTCAATAACTACATAAACACAACAAAAACTGACCGCGATGTAAAAGCAGCACTTAATAACACATTTGATTACAGCGCCACTCTGAGGTTCGGCACTCCAGTAAAGAAAAGTTTAGTCACGTTTCTTTATATAACAGTCGTTTATGCTATAGATAGCTTTACAGTATTAAACATGAAAATACAGAGTCAGTGTCGGTAGAATTATAACTTGATTTTCTGTTATAAAGCAGCTCTCCAGTGTGGAGCTAGCTAATGATAAAATCATTTTATAAATGTGGGGGAAAAAATCATTAAAGTTTGGTTTGATCTAGCGCAGGACTGTTTTGATTATCATAACCCAATAAGGTATTTTAAGAGAGATAGTATTTATTAATAAAATGTTTATCCAAAAATAAAACGTCCTATCACTTACCTTTACTTTTATTGTACATTTGGCTTACAAAAAGAGATGTTAATAGACAGAATGATTCGTCATTCAGCTACTTCCTCATATAGCTAATCAAATGGCGAATAGGAGTTTCTCTCTTATCTCATTTTATGTGCCAAATAAATCTATTTCTATAAATTAATTGTATAATAGTAATACATAATGACTTTCAAAAGCAGAAGTAATTACCTTTATTTGTTAGAATATGTATATTTTAATGAATTGCAAAAGCTGAATAATCAATAAATGTAACCATCAAATGTCGACCGAGTTTGGAGACCCCTGGCTCAGCACAGTGGAAGTTTTTGAAGTTTTATGAACATGGCGGTGTGGTCATACAACGACTTTACACCGGACACTACTCTGAGCTGTTCACATTATACATATGCTCCAGATATGTAATCAGGTCCACCCTTTTGGAATGGTAAACATGACACTATTCATCGCTCACAGAAATAAATCATTTAATATTTTGATCATTGAATTGGTTTTTGCTGTTGAAACTGTTTTTTTTTTTTTTGTAACAAATTGCACTTCATGTGTTTACAGATTTGTGCAGAATTTGAGACATACAGAATTACCATAGGCCCATTAGAATCAACAATCTTTGCCAAGTTTTAAGTTTTCCACACTGCAAAACTTATGAAGATGTTTGCATACTGAAGAAGAGTCCTTGGACATAATTAAACCCTCTCGGTGCCCACAGGTAAGAACAACTGCTCTCAACCAAACCTTGTATTAAAACATTATTTTCTCACTGGCCACTGAGTTTTAGGGTTATGGAAATTAACCAAAAAAGACAGATATAATAAGATTAGGTTTATTAATACATTAAATACAAAATATGTGGTATTACTATAAACTGACTGATTACGAATGCATTAGCCTCCCATAAACCATATATAAGGCAGGGGTGTCCAAACCTGCTCTTGGAGAGCCAGTGTTCTGTGGAGTTTAGCTCTAACACACCTGCCTGGAACTTCTAGTAAGACTTTGTTTTTGTTTTAAAATTCCCAAAAACCTTGATTAGCTGGTTCATGTGTGTTTAAATGGCTAGATCTCCCAAAAACCTTGATTAGCTTGTTTATTTGTGTTTATGTGGTTTGATACCCGTAAGACCATCATTCATATTCAGAACACAAATGATGATATTTTTATGAAAATGCGAGAGCATGTTCCCAGACCCAGAGATGTAGTAAGGACATCAGTAAAATAGTCCATGTGACATCAGTGGTTCTCCCAGACCCATACGAAGCTACGAGAATACTTATTTGTGCAAAGAAAACAAAAATAGCAACTTTATTCAACAATTCTTCTCCACCAAATCACATATTCCGCCATTATGGAGAGCATCAAGAGGCATGAACATTTCTTTCCTCTGCATGTAAACAAAGTGTTTTATAAATGTAAATAAAGTGTAAATAAAGTGTTTTATGTCAGCAGCACCACACGCATGCATTATTTATGTGCTCCTGATAATGGCGGAAGATGTAATTTGGAGAAGAATTGTTGAATAAAGTCACTATTTTTTGTTTTCTTTGTACAAAAAAGTATTCTTGTAGCTTTGTAAAATTACGGTTGAACCACTGATGTCACATGGACTGTTTTACTGATGTGCTTAGTGCGTGTGTGTTTTTGGTAACATTCCAGTTGTGTTGCTCACCTTGCAGGGTCAGAAAGCTCTCGGATTTCATCAAAAATATATTAATTTGTGTTCTGAAGATGACCGAAGATCTTGCGGGTTTAGAACAACATGAAGGTTGAGCAGTTAATAATGGAATTTTAATTTTTGGGTGAACTATCCCTTTAATTAGGAATATTGCTAAACTCTGCAGGACAGTGGCTTTCTGTGCTGATCTGGCCCAGTACTATTTTCCACTGTAATGTTTGTTAGAATTCCATCTTGACTGCTTGCCTGTATTTCCCATAAGGAAATAGATGAATGACTGACTTTTTGTTTTAACTTGTAATTTTAGAAAAAAATGAAAGGCTAAATTTTGTTGTTTGCATCTTCAGACTAATGAAATTGAAGTATCCAAATGAAGACCCTAGCAGTATGGACTATATGGTGAGTTTTATTTTTTATTTTTTTGTTCAAGGTTGATAAATGCTTTGTTAAAGTTAATACAGAAGAATTTGAGTACTCCATCCTTTTAAATACTTCTAGGATATTGACGTTGCCAGCAATCAGGAGGTGATCCAGAAGACTGAAGGTGCATCATTGAAGACAGTCCAGCAGATGTTGAAGTGTTGGAAGATAAAGTTCTTCAGGACCTTAGCAGTTTATACTATGCAAAACCATGTTGCTTGGACTGATATATGGACTGAACTTGAGCAACCCTCCTGAACTCAGGTACACATTTGGAATACTGCAGAAGTTATTTCTGGAGCCAGTTCCTGTTCCTGGAATAAGGTTTGATTGGTTACCCATGAATGCCAATTAGAAAATGACAGTAGTTTGATATTTCTGCTATTTTGTGTAATTTTGTAATGTGGTTTCAACTGTATTCAACTGTGTGTAATTATTTATTGCTTGTTTAACAAATTTTAACTGTTTATTTGTTTATTGTTTATATATTTTTTGTTATTTTGTGACATTTTGTTTTGTGATGCTTTGTTGAAGGGAGTAACTTTAAATAGAAAACATTTAAAGTAACTAGAACTAATTGGATGGAACCACTGTCCATAATTGAATTAAGTTAGTTTAAAGAGTCATTAAAACAAGTAAACCATACCTGATATTTAAGTGTTTGCTGGTTCTTTCCAAGGGTTCAAAAAAAAATAATTAAGCAGCAGTCAAGGAGCTTTTTTTACCGTGAAATATCATTGTAGTTGAACATCTGATGTTGTACGGAAGCGTGACATGTCAATGGAGAACAAAAACTGTAATGTGAACAAGAATTCTTAAGGGTCAGATGTGTTCTGCCGGTCCTGCAAACATACTGGCAAAATGAGGTAATAAAATCCTATCTTTATTATCTTTTGAAAATAAAGTATATCGTTACGTTGGCAGAGTTTACAAATGGGTAACAAGGACATGTATCCTGCAGAAGATAAATACCTGTGTGTGTATTTTTGTAATGCTTTATCACAGATGCTCAAGTTAGATGCTCATCTGATGTTGTGTTGCTGGTAAGTTGTGTTAATGTCTGTCTTTTAGAGATTTTTTTCCACATTTTCCTGATATGAATCCCATGCATTAGGTGTGTTATATGTTTTTATACTTATAAAAGTCTCAAAGTGTTTTCTGAAACATATAATTGCAAGTGTCGGTTTAATTTAAATGAATTAATGAAAATAAATTTAAAAATGAATTAGGATTGTTTAAAGCAGTGGTTCTCAAAGTTTCAGGATCCCTCTAATGGTTATGCAGGGGAATCACTAAATTAAATAATAATTAATGTTAATACATTTTAATTTAATCTTTGAGTAAGGTTTTTTTTTTTTTTTTTACATGTAAGTACAGTACATTTATGTAACTTGTTATAACACATTTTAATTTAAAATGTATATTTTCATTTACCGGTATGTAAGCACAGTGCTGTGTTAATGTTCGAACTGTGTATTTACAATGTTAAAGTGGCTGACAACAATAAATATTCTTATTAGGAATAAAACTGCCTAATTTTTGAACTGCTACATTGCACTGTCACTTCTGGTAGAGATTCATTGACCTTTTGTGATAGGTTTTGATTTTACTTAGTTTAATAAAAATATACTTAATTTGATTTTACTTGTTTTACTAAATACTGTATAGTTAGGATTCTGATTAAAACTGTAACTGTGGGCTCTGAAAACACTACGTGTGAATAATTTGTTAATATTGTAAACTTTCATCTGAATACATTAAATAAGTGTTTAATGAATAGTGTTGTGCACTTTGTTTACAGCCCCACTGTTACTGAACTGTAAAGTGAAAATATTGTTTGATTTATTTTGCTTTCAGTTAAATATATTTCACAATATCAAAGTTGATATTTTATGTGGATTTATTTTTGGTGTTTTTGTGTTTGTTTATACAGGACAGTACAGAAAGTGCACAAGTGGGAGAGAGTGGAGGGGACGGCGTCAGAAAGGACCTAGAGCTGGGACACTTTCAAGGATCACCTAAAGCACAACTACACTATATCCACAAGGCTGTTGGTTCTAACATTTTAGAGTCCCCTTCAGTAGAAATCACATTCTCTGTTCCCCACAGTAAAAAAAGATGGTGGGGTGTGGGGGGGGTTCCCATTAGAAATGCACCATCCCCCCCCCCCCCCCCCTCGGGGTGCCCCCTCTAATGCTGGGCCTTTGGAATTGTCCTAATCTTCCCTCCCCTTACAGCATCCCTGGTTGAAGGTTCCTTTCTCAAACTGTGCAATACATTTTCACACCACAAATGTACACATCTCTTGTGATGAGACACATTACTAAAACATGTTTTTTACAGAACCTAGTTTTCCACCAAAATAAAAGATCAGCTGGTTTCAGTCATAAAGGTACAAGGGTTTCTCTTGCAAGTGCCGCACAAAATAAGCATTTATATGCAAAAATATGCCAAATTATTTGACAAAAACCTTTAAATATTATTGTATTTGGATTGTTCTTCTACAGGTTTTTAACAATACATCCATGCATACTCTGCAAAATAAAGTTTGGGATTATTTCCATCTGTTTTATACAGTATGTTTCCTAAATAAAACTTTTACTTTTACAATTTTGAGCATGTGGTAGTTTATTGAAGTTGATTGTAAAGCCATTGCTGCCAGTCCTTTGATTTTTAGCCTTTATAATGTACAGTGTTGATCTAAATGCAAACTAGGCTCTAACTGAACATACAGTTGTGTATTTATACATGGTGCAAGGTACGACGGTGAAACCACTTCGTGTTATCAACGCTGATTCACTTTGAAAAATCAACACCTAATTGAACGTTAATCCAACGTCTACAGAACGATCATAATTCACCCATGAAGGTAAGATGGTGAAACAGCGTCGCGATTTCAATGTTGATTGAACCATGGTACCTGACGTTGTTTCAACGTTGAAATGCCGGCTGGGTAATTAAATTGGCTGAAAGAGCAATACTAGCAATTAGCACAAAATATGTACTTATTAAATAAGTTAATTGCCCATTAGGCCATGTATTAGAAAAGTATGAATTAGTAGAATATCCAGTGTTATGAAAACTACATAGAATAAACGCCTATACCCAGTGTATTTATGGCAAACTTTTACGGTAATATTGCATTTATGGGCTACATAAATTTCACCTCAATATATGTTAGCCTGAAATTAATGCATATGCCTGGGATGAATGCAATTTCCAATGATAAACTTCTGGGATTTTGGAGCACCCACCTGTAAAAGTGCTTAACCGTAGGTCAACATAACTACAATGCGTTCTTTGATTCGTGGTCTTATTCTGCCCTCTGGCTCATACTGAACTTAACACAAGCCTTAACATAATGAGACTTATGTCGAAATAACGACTTAATAAGTCGAAATAACGAGTTATTATGTCGAAATAACGACTTAATAAGTCGAAATAACGAGTTATTATGTCGAAATAACGACTTAATAAGTCGAAATAACGAGTTATTATGTCGAAATAACGACTTAATAAGTCGAAATAACGACTTATTATGTCGAAATAACGAGTTATTATGTCGAAATAACGACTTATTATGTCGAAATAACGACTTAATAAGTCGAAATAACGAGTTATGTCGAAATAACGACTTATTATGTCGAAATAACGACTTAAGTCGAAATAACGAGTTATGTCGAAATAACGACTTAATAAGTCTAAATAACGAGTTATTATGTCGAAATAACGACTTAATAACTCGAAATAACGACTTAAGTCGAAATAACGAGTTATTATGTCGAAATAACGACTTAATAAGTCGAAATAACGAGTTATTATGTCGAAATAACGACTTAATAAGTCGAAATAACGACTTAAGTCGAAATAACGAGATAAGTTTACTTTTTTTTTTCTCCACCATGCGGTTCAGGGCTTCTGTAAGAAAGTAATACATGAACATAAAAAAATAAATACAAATCTTTATTGTCCGCAAATGTGGAAATCTATCTTCTGACCCCCAATAACATACACCACAAATACACTTAACTTCACAGTCCAATACACAAAGGGACTTCTTGCCCCATGGATTACAGACACATAAGACATAAAATCAATATATAGAGACAGGCTAATAACACACACACAAGAAAAGAAAAAAAAAGAAATGAAAAAAAAAAACAGATAATTAAACTAAGTAATATTAATATAAATATTATTAATTTTATAGAATGATGTTATAGCATATAGCGCATAGCTATAGTATACTTCAATAGTAGTGAATTAATATGCTTCATGAAGTATATTAAAATGTTAAAAATGTCTTACTTTTGAAAAGCAAACTGAAGCACAGTCATTACATACATATTTTAAATAAATTACAGCAGGCCTTCACATGGTTATAAAGAACTGATACTTTAAACCCACTAAAAGCTGAGTAATTTAGCTATTTTCTTACACAAAGTAAACATAAAATATAATTTAAGTAAGAGTAAAATAAGTTTTATGTAAATAGACTTTGCTTAAAGTATGCTTGTATTAAGCATATTTCTTAAAAGACAGCAGAAGTGACTGACTGCATTCTGTTCAGTTTGATTGACAGCAATCATATATTACACCTAAAACATGATGATCATATTAAAACACTGACTTGTTTTCTTCAGGAATATAATATTTCTGTTCTAATGATATTGTGTTATTAGTGTTGTGTTTGATTGTGTTGTAGAGCAGCTGCAGTGTCTCTCAGCTGTATCAGTGCAGTCACTGTGACTCTGACTGACGGAGGTTTTTGTACGACTCTTTATCACTGTGTGAACACATATTTACTGTTTAGATAGTGGAAACTCTCACAGTAATAATCTCCTGTATCTTCAGTCTGGACTCCACTGATGGTCAGAGAGAAATCACTGCCAGATCCACTGCCACTGAATCTAGATGGAGTTCCAGTGTAACGGCTTGATGTCTGATATATGATGAGTTTAGGAGCTTCTCCAGGTTTCTGTAAGTACCAGGACAGACATGGTGGACTGCAGTCTGTTAAAGGAGTGCTGGCGGTGCATCTCATCACTACAGTCTTTCCTAGTTCAGTTGTTTGAACTGCAGGAGTTTGAGTAACTGTGATCTGTCCACTGGAACCTGAGAGAGAAATTTATAGGATTCATGTTTGTATACCAAGGCAAAAACATGTTAGCCAACTTCATTATAATCCAGTTAATTTTATCCAAATACCCTTAATACAGCAGAGCAATGTCCAGATGAGGATGATGATGCTGTTCATTGTTGTTGTTGTGTCTTGTGTGATGATGAAGATTGTGTTCTGTTCTGCTCTCAGTCATGAAGTGTTAAACTCACAGCACTATAAACACTCTCAGAGCACTGAAGCATGTGCTGACGATGCAAAGAAGTGGGCAGGATTTACAACAGCTTGAGCTGATAACAAACTCATACACACTGTTATATAACCAATAACTTTACATTCTCACAAGTATAATCGTTTAGAAACTAATTTTGAATCATTGTGTGATAACTAAATGGTTTAAATGTTTAATCTTTAAAATAACACAAAGCCATTTTTGTGGATATTTCACTGATTCTTATTTCAGTTTATACTGAACACTATCAGCAAGAATGCAGCATCTCACAGAAGTCTCACTAAAAAGATCCTCTTCACAGGTGTATCTCCCCCCGAGTTATTTTGCAGCCCACAGTGTCTGATAACAGAGGATTTACTGAGATAAAAGTGAGTAATATTCAGCTGGTCAAACACCAAAACATGATCATGACATAGAGGTATAGAAATATACAAGACATGAGAGCGACACCAACAAACAGATTTACATGTAGATCTGCAGATGACAAACATGATTCATAATTATTTAACATCTTAAGCGCAAGTCACTAAACATCTGTTTCATTCGTACATTTGGTTGTATGCAGTAATAAGTTTTGCCAGATTCATCTGCTGTCAAACTGATGAAGATGTTTTCTTGATTTGCTGGTGCTTTTTCTATTTGCAAGTGTTTTCTGAAGTTGCAGTGCATTGAGCTCTCTCTGTGTTTATAAAATATTTGTTCACGTGTGGACTTCGCCTTGGATTTCAGTAAATCGCAGAGTGTGCTCAGTGTTTATATGGGAGCCACTGGAATATGTATTTTCTGGAAAAATAGATTTGTTTTCTGCTGTTGATGAATGATTCAAGGAATATCCTGATTAATGATATACATTTTTTTTTTTTTTAATTGCTCATTGTGACTCATTTTGTCAGCACAGGTCACATTATTCTCAGGAGGAAGCACATGTGGAGGCGCGATGTTTCAGATGCTATGGCAAGTGTAAACACATGAATCGGATATGGGTCACAATTGAATGAACATGTAAACAGACAGCCAAAAAAATCAGATATAAGCAACAAATCAGAACTGGGCATCAAGATCTGCAGTGTAAACGAGGTCTTAGTGAAGGTGGGATAGGAGGAATCGCGCTGATAGAGGTGCTCTCTCTCACACACGCTCCACTTCTTCAGTTCTCATACAGCACGCAATCAGTTCTCAGTGCTCAAATACACACACAGCAGTCCAGATGTCTATCATGTAGAGTATCGCACGTAAATACAGTTGGTTATGGATTAAGTGAACGTTAACAGGTGTGTGAAAACTGAACATGTGTCAGTATTACATGCATACCTTCCATCTTAAAGGGACAATATTCCTAATTAAGTACCTTTCCGTGTCATTAATGTTATAACCAACAAAATATGTTAAATAAATGTATACTTGTATACATTTTAATGCCACGATATTGGTGAAATGGTCTAAACTCGTGAGGAGCAGCAGCATTTACTGTGAGCCGCTCTGAGAAACTTATTTTGCTTAAAGGCATCAGTAGCTAAAGAGACCTCTGCAATGTAGTCCACAGGCTACACACACTCATTGTATACACTCCCTCACACACACACACACACACGCACACACACACACACACACACACACACACACACACACACACACACACACACACACACACACACAAACTTACTTTCTCACACACATTCACACATAAGTTTGACTGTTTCTGTTAGAACGTTTCAAATATTTAGGAGTACCTGCTCTGTAGTATTCTGTTTTGGAATATAAGTAAATGTTCTTACTACACTATTAATGTGTATGTGTCCTCTATACTTCTATGGCTCTCAATAGATTCAGTGTTTGGAGTTGGGTTAATACACCTTGACAAGTTCTGTTGCTACTTCCTGATTACGTTTCTGGCTACATTTAAACAACAAACCATACTGACTATTTAATAATTGTTGAAAAGCTAAAATGCTTGTTTTAAACTTCCAAATAGGTGTCCAATGATTGATAAATAAATGTTTGATTGCTGAATATTGTACCCTAAGTGAAGTAGCTGTTTAGTAGGATGATGATTCTGCATACCATTGCATACCTGACACATAATATATTATAATATTTATAATTAGCATTCAAATGATTAATTAGTTAGAAACTTATTGATATGAATTCAGGTTGCATCACTTTTCTCAGTTTGCCATCATTGTTTGTTATTGAGTCAGTGTTGCTGATGCAAAGTAGGCCCTCCGTTACCAAACACCAAGTTA
Source organism: Cyprinus carpio (assembly GCF_018340385.1). Classification (NCBI taxonomy): domain Eukaryota; kingdom Metazoa; phylum Chordata; class Actinopteri; order Cypriniformes; family Cyprinidae; genus Cyprinus; species Cyprinus carpio. The sequence continues at coordinate 864,869 of NW_024879272.1, read as the reverse complement.
AATAAATTAGGATACAATTATGAGTCATTCACAAACTGTTAAACATTAAACTGTTGGTTACTTTAAAACTAACCTTCATCTGGGAGATCACAGGGGTATGTGAATATTTGATCTGTTAACTGGTTGCATATGTCAGATTTATTGCATGGCTCGGGCAGAGAAAAGCTGTTGCTATCAAACATTGTTTACTTCATCAACAAGTCAGTGTGATAGTGAAGCGATAGATCAAACAGGCCAATTGATGGAAGGTTTGCCAAGAAATTTCATGCTCCCTCTTAAAAGTATTTTTTTTAGTATTTTTAAAATACAAGAATATCAGTAGTTTATTTTTATACATGGTCTGGCTGCTGTATTTTGTAGTTTATTTTGATACACTTAATATAAGGTATTTGGTATTTAATTTTAAAATACATTTTGATGTATCTTTGCCCAACCCTGGCTGTAGGTCGCTGCTGATGTACTTTCCAGTCAAAACACATTTCACACTGCAAGACTCTGAGTCACAGCAGACAGGTCAGAAATCGTGAAGAGAGAAACATGGTCAGGAACTATACTCTAGTTTTTTGGCATTCAGGTGATGACTGATTGGTGTTAACAGGCCCACATGGGTCCAGAAAACATTCCTCACAGCATTACACCACCAGCAGCAGCAGCCTGTCAGCCCAAGGAAGTTCGGATGAATAGATTCATGTCATCATTGCCAAAATCTGACCCTCCCATATGTGTGAAGAGGCAGAAATTAATCAGAAACATCAGATCACACTGTGTGAAAGAGTGTGTAATAAACAACAATGAAAGTTTCTGCAGCAAACTTCAGTGATTGCAGTCCACATCACCAAATAAATGCACTTTTTTATTTATTATAGGGGGAGATTTATTATATATATATATATATATATATATATATATATATATATATATATATATATATATATATATATATATATATGTGTGTGTGTGTGTGTGTGTGTGTGTGTGTGTGTATGTACATATATATATTGCATTTTTATCAAATTTTATCAAACTTAAAATTTGTTAACTTTTGGTCTGTTTACAAAATGAAAATAAAAAGAGATGTTTAACATTGCAGATGAAATTACTGCAGACATACTTGTAACATTGGAAATAGAAAATCAAGTAAATTGCAGGAATACAGTGTTTCACAGAGTCTGATCTGTTGTGTGCTGCACATTTTGACACATTTAGTTCATCCAGACATCTTTATTGATTTGATTCCTTAAAATGAACCATGAAAACACCTGCAAATGGAGTCAATTCTACAAGAGTGTCCAGCCAAAACATCTCAAAACGGTAATCTTGGGAAAATGTATGATTTTTTTTTTTATTTTTATATATATATATATATATATATATATATATATATATTTATATATATATATATACATTTGTATGACTGCAATTTATCATTAGTCTTTATTGTTATTAGTTATGTTATTTGGTTTGTGTTTTGAATTATTATTATTAATTTTTAAATATTTTTTTTATTTTTATTTTTATTTTATTTTTTTGCATTCAAAATGTAGAGTGTATTAAACGTCCATGCTGAAGTTGTCTTAGGCTTGAAGGTGTTTTTGCTGTATTCTTTCATCCTGCCACATTTAAGCAATATCACATGACAAAAAGTGCAGTTGTACTGAATATCAGCACAGATTCTATCATAGACATGAAGCCACAGCATAACCGTGAGTGTGACATTACTTTTATATAACATTTCTATAAGCAAGAAATAACCTACCTTCCAGACAAAATCTAGTTAAATTTGCGTTTCTTTTCACCGGTGAAAGAAAGCACTCTGATCAATCAGTGAACAATTATTGGTCAGAAAACACAATTGCTCTGCAATCAAAAATCTAAATTAAAAATCTCTGCCTCGGTTTCCACTCCGTTCTCATAATCTGATCTGAAACACAAGAGGAGAGACACAAAGACTGACCTGTCTGAGCACTAACTGTTATTTAAAATAAAATAAGTTACAGAACATACAACAACTATGTTTGCTATACAACAATACTACATAATAATAATAATAATAATAATAATAATAATAATAATAATAATATTTAATGTTATAAGAAAATTTGTAATTTAACATTATTGTCATTGCATTGTTTATCACCCGCCTCTCATCAGCAGCTGCAGTGTCTCTCAGCTGTATCAGTGCAGTCACTGTGACTCTGACTGACGGAGGTTTTTTGTACGACTCTTTATCACTGTGTGAACACACCACCACTGTGTGAACACAGCTTTACTGTTGATATTGTATCTTCAGTCTGGACTCCACTGATGGTGAGAGTGAAATCACTTCCGTAGCTAGCTCCACTGCCACTGAATCTAGATGGAGTTCCTGACTGGAGGCTGTTGATCCTGTAAATGAGGAGTTTAGGAGCTTCTCCAGGTTTCTGCTGATACCAAGACACACAGTTACTACAGCCAGAAATCGGCTGACTGGTTTTACAGCTGATAGTAACAGTTTCTCCTTGACTGATGGATTTTATTTCTGGATTCTGAGTCACTGTCACTTGTCCCCAGATCTCTGAAATAAGACATTTTAGACATTTAGTGGTTCATAGACTGTACATAAGATGTGTGTAATGTTAAGTACAACATATTTACCCTGAATGCAGAGAGTCAGTGTCCAGATGAGGATGATGATGTTGTTCATTGTTGTTGTTGTGTCTTGTGTGATGATGAAGACTGTGTTCTGTTCTGCTCTCAGTCATGAAGTGTTAAACTCACAGCACTATAAACACTCTCAGAGCACTGAAGCATGTGCTGACGATGCAAAGAAGTGGGCAGGATTTACAACAGCTTTTGCTGCCAACAAAACCATAATATAGTATATTTGATTAAAACTGTTCACAAATATTAGTTTGGTAACACATTAGTATAGGGACCAATTCTCACTATTAAAAAGTTTCTTATTAGCATACCTATTATTACCACATTGACTGTATGTAAACTTGAAGGGTTAGTTCACCCAAAAATGAATATTCTGTCATTAATTACGCACCCTCATGATGTTCCAAACCTTCGTTCATCTTCGGAACACAAATTAAGATGTTTTTAATGCATTCTGGGAGCTCTCTGACCCTCCATAGACAGCAATGTAAGTTACACGATCAACGTCCAGAAACGTAGCAGAAACGTAGTAAGGAGATCTGTAACATAATCCATGTGACATCAGGGTTCAACTGTAATATTACAAAGCTACGATAATAGTTTTTGTATGCAAAAGAAAAAAAAAAGATTTTGTGAATGAATTATCCGCTGAATGCAATCAGCGTATGTTGTTCTGTTTCAGCTGCGCCACGCGGATATGTTTTCTACGTTGTTTGTGCTTTGGTTTGTACGAAAACAACGTATCTGTGTGGTGCGGCTGACAGAGAACAACATGCACTGTTTGCGTTCAGCGGATAATTCACTCTCCAAAATGTCACTATAGGGTGACGCAGAGGAGATGAATTGTTGGATAAAGTTATTTATTTTTTCTTTTGCCTACAAAAAGTATTCTCGTTTCTACGTTTCTGCTACGTTTCTGGTTGTTGATCGTGTTAATTCCTTTGCTGTCTATGGAGGGTCTGAGAGCTCCCAGAATGCATCAAAACCTTCTTAATTTGTGTTCTGAAGATGAACGGAGGTCTTACGGGTTTGGAACGACATGAGGTTGAGTAATTAATGACAGAATTTTCATTTTTAGGTGAACTAACCCTTTAACAACTACATTACTAACTATTAATAAGCAGGGAATTAGGAGTTTTTTTAGGCAAAAGTTGTAGTTAATGGTATGTTAATAGCGAGAACTGGACCTTAAAATAAAGTATGATCATTATTTTTAGTAACTGTTGTTGAATCCAGGGCCAGGGGTTTTTAAATGTAAAGTGGATTCATGCTGATTGAGCTGCATATGAAGAATAGAAGCATTAAGAGAAACACAACGTCATCCATGATAAAAGAGGTCAAAGGTCATTAGGTCATTATATATATACTGTATCTTTAAAAAATGTTATATAAGCACATTTTGAAGATATTTTATGTGAAAGTTTTATTCTTACTTTTTGAAAAGCATTTTTTTTTTTCAAAACTGCTATCAGTGTGTTGAAGTGTTTCTCTCTCTGCTGGAGTTTGTGTTCACTCGAGTGGAAGAGAGGTTTTTGTACGAGTGTTTCATGAGATTGTATCACTGTGGTACACATTCGGTGGAGGAACTAAACTGGTGCTCGGTAAGTCCATCTTTTTGATTCTCCATTAAAAACTTGCAATTTAGATTGTAAAAAAAAAAACTGTTTTTAAAAACTGAAACAACAAAATTATTATTTACTATAAATTATTATTTATAAAAAATATTGAATCTAAAATGTTGTTTCAATAGTTTATTGTTAAAGTGTAAACTACTCATCATTCGTAGATCTTTCACCAGTGTGTACACACACAACCTGTAACCGGCAGGTTTGTAAAACATTTACAACTGATGAGTAGTTTACACTAGAGTAAAGAATGCAGAAAGCTTTGAAAATGATGTATTCATGTTTTCACAACATGTTTTGAATACTTTGTAGTGTGTACTGCAGTGTAAGGGCCGACTGGTGAGAGTTAGACAGATGTCTTCTCTGACACACATGGAGTATTTTAACTATGTGAGATAATAGTACAATGTTGACATTCCAGTGATTTAGAAGTGATTAATAATATATTAACTAGTAACTTAACTAGTAACTATACTGAAAGAAAATCATTGAATTTACTTTTTTTAAGATAAGTAGTTGCAATCAATTTATTTTAGCTACATTTAAATAAACAAATTAAGTTGAGTAATTTTCAACATTTTTATTTAAATGTAGCTAAAATATATTGTTTGCAACTACTTCTCTTAAAAAAATGAGTATTTTTTCAGTGTATAAACCTTTTACTAAGAATCAGTTTGATTATTTCATGATGCTATTTTTAAAGACAACTTACACGATTTGTAAATCGTTAGCATATTACTTAATAATCATTTGTGAATGTATAGTCATGTTTTGTAAATAATTAGTAAATCATCATCTTATCACTTGTAAATTATTTATACTGTAACTTGATGTACGAAACATAGATAAAATATTAACATTTCCCTTATTAATCATTTATGAACACATAGTCATGTTTTGTAAATGATTAGTTCATCATTAACTACTCACTTGTAAATGACTTGTAAATGAATTAACAAAACACACACAAATTGTTAGCATATCACTTATTAATTGCTTGTGAATGTTTTGTAAATGATTAGTTCATCATTAACTAATAAATTATAAATGACTTACATCTGAACGTTATTATAAAGTGTTACCATTCACTTTGAACAAACAATTCCTGTATAAACACTTTCATAATGTATCTCACTATGAGTTTTATCAGTTTATCACAGTTTTTTTTTCTTTTATACATTTCTATATTGTGTTCATAGTTTTTTTATTTATTTATTTTTTATTTTTTCATTAAACAGAAAAAAAAAAAATAGATTTGATGTTAAAATGTAAAGGTAGCAGCTTTCTGCAGTTTATTTAATGATTCTGAATCTGTTTTGCTTGTGTTGTTTTTATTCAGTGGTTTTAATATACATACAAAAATGTGTATTTTTTTAATTATTTGATTCAGTTATTTTATAATTATGAACAGTAATATACTGTAACTAGTAGTCACACAATGTGTATTTGAAATGAAGTGTGAAAAGTATAAAAAGCATAAAAACAGTGTTATGTTAGAATGTAAAAACTACTGGAATTACAGCACTCAGTGTCTTAGTATGTTTAGTTTTATTTATGAGGTTTGATTTAAATGTATAAAGTGTTTGTGTAGTTTGTATATTGTGTATATATCAGCTGTAGTGATGTTGAATAAGATGATTGATGAGATTGTTGTGATTTTGACTGCACTCCTCATGTCTGCTGCTGAAAGTCCTGTTGAAATGCTGTGAATGCTGCAGTGCAGAAGAGTGCTGGAGCTGCAGTGTGTTTTCTCTGTGTTTGTGAATGTGTTGTGTTTGTCTCCTGCAGCTGGTCCCACAGTGAAGCCCTCAGTGTCTCTGCTTCCGCCCTCTTCTCTGCAGATCTCTGGAGACTCAGCTGCACTGCTCTGCCTGCTCAGCTCTTACTCTCCACAGGGGGCACTGGTGAGCTGGTCACTGGACGGCTCAGAGGTCACCGAGGGGGTTGTGACCAGCGCAGAGAGTGAGCAGGACGGCCGCTACAGCCGCAGTAGTGTCCTGACCCTCAGCAAAGCACGCTGGGAAGCGGGAGAGCTGTACGTCTGCAGAGTAACACATGATGGAGCTCCTCATGAGGCCTCGCTCCACAAGAGTCGCTGTTAGTCGCTCGCAGTGCTGATGTTTCTCCAGTGAGCGCTGCTCTCTCCTGAAGATGAGCGTATCTGAGTGTCCTGTGTCAGGCAGGATTCACATGAGTCTAGTGCTGCAGCTGTAGTCATTTACAACTCAATACTGAAAGAGAGCTCTAGTGTCAAAGCACTGGCTGATCTTTCAATCTGCTGTGTTTGCTGCAACATTCAATAAAGCTTCTCAACAAACTCCATTTGTGTCTGACAACATCATTCAACTAACAGATGAAGATGCATGTAGTGTTTGTCCAGGTGCTTTTCAGAAGCTCGATCAGTAGCAGTAAATCTAGTCAAATAAAGGTCTTGGGGTTTGAACATGGTCTCTGGAGACAGAGCTGCTCTATTCTGAGAGGATCACAATCACTCCACCCTGACAATGCAAATGGGATTTTCAGCCCACACTCCCAGAGTCACTGTTTGATTGGTTACATGATCTGAACTGAAAACACCCAGTTTCATTCTTCTGCTGTATCCTGCAGCCCAGGTGCAAAGGAAATATATTTAAATTGTGCTTTTTTTGGACATACTTAGTATATTTATATTATGCTATACTAAATGCATATTACATGTATTATTTTGAAACAATAAATATATTAAGCATATTTCAAAATATGTTTAAAATCAAGTTTAAGCTATTTACAATATATTTAAATATATTAAATTGTGTTAAACTGTATTTATTCACAATTCACTTTAAACTATTTGGTCCCACTTTATATAAGGTGGCCTTAACTATTATGTACCTACATTCAAAATTAATAATTTGATACAACGCACTTATTGTGTACACGTTTATAAATATAAAACAATATAAATACTGTTCAGTTTATTGCACAGACTGATCGTTTTGTGTCTTTACACATCAATGTATTTTCACGAGCCGCAGGGTTTCATTTGGTTTTGTTTGTGTATGTTTTTTTGACTCTCAAAGCTGTGATTCCCATCCACTTACATTATATGACTTATAAATCTTCATTTCTGTTCTACTGAAGAAACAAAGTCACCTACATCTTGGATGCCCTGGGGGTAAGCAGATAAACATAAAATTTTAATTTTTGGGTGAACTTTCCCTTTAACTTCACAGTCCACTACACAAGACATAAGGGACTTCTTTCCCCATGGATTACAGACACATAAGACTTGAAAGAAACATATAGAGATAGGCTAATAACACACACACACACACACACACACACACACACACCTACACTCACACACTCACAGCCTTGATAAATAATTAAGTAATATTGTGTGTCGTAAAATATATGAAAATGTTAAAAATGACTTTTAAAATATCTTACTTTTGAAAAGCAAACTGAAGCAGGATCATTACGTAAATATTTAAAAAAAACTGTAGCAGGCCTTCACATGGTTATAAAGAACTGATACTTTAAACCCACTAAAAAAACATGAGTAATTTAGCTATTTTCTTACACAAAGTAAACATAAATTATAACTTTAAGTAAGAGTAAAATAAGTGTTTTATGTAAATAGACTAAAACTTCACTTAAAGTTTGCTTGTCTTAAGCATATTTGTTAAAAGACAGAAGAAGTGACTGATTGCAATCTGTTCAGTTTGATTGACAGGCATCATATTTTACACCAAAAACATGATGATCATATTAAAACACTGACTTGTTTTCTTCAGGAATATACTATTTATGTTGTAAAGATATTGTGTTATGTGTGTTTGTTCACTGATCAGTGTTGTGTGTGATTGTGTTGTAGAGCAGCTGCAGTATCTCTCAGCTGTATCAGTGCAGTCACTGTGACTCTGACTGACGGAGGTTTTTGTACGACTCTTTATCACTGTGTGAACACCCAGTTACTAGGACAGTGTCTACTCTGACAGTAATAATCTCCTGTATCTTCAGTCTGGACTCCACTGATGGTGAGAGTGAAATCAGTGTTAGATCCACTGCCACTGAATCTAGATGGAGTTCCAGTGTAACGGCTTGTTGCATGATATATGATGAGTATGGGAGCTTCTCCAGGTTTCTGTAAGTACCAGTGTAAGTAACTACCACTATACACACTACTGCTGGTTTTACAGTTTATTCTGACTTCTTGTCCTTGAGCTGCTGTTATTAATGATGGACTCTGAGTTACAGTGTACTGTCCTCTACACTCTGAAAGAGAGAACAACAATGAAAATTAATGCAAAACTGTAATGTTTAATATTTTACATGTTAAATTATGTATAATATTTGTTTAAATTTTACTACACAAACCTTGAGTAAACAGTGTGAGTGTCCAGATGAGGATGATGATGTTGTTCATTGTTGTTGTTGTGTCTTGTGTGATGATGAAGATTGTGTTCTGTTCTGCTCTCAGTCATGAAGTGTTAAACTCACAGCACTATAAACACTCTCAGAGCACCAGGGGTGTGTCTACGTCGTGGGCAGGGGTGGCACCCCCCCCCCCACATATCTTGTGATAAGCGTGTTTTTATTAAATGTCTAACTCTATCTGGCAGTGGTGGATCCTCGCATGTGTAGGCAGCTGCCTAGGGATGTTTTTTTTTCTCTGCTTTACACTTAATTTTAGGCTGTTTCTATAGCGTGATCTTAATGAGAAATGTCGAGAGTGCATATGTGATCCATGTAATGCACGAGCACAAATCTCTCCACTAGCAACTGGATAACCTTCACTCACACAAAACTGGACGTGTTCTTTTAAATATACATTGTTCTTTTATGAATTGGCTCTGCTCTCGCTCAGATATTGTGTGTACGCTCAAACATTGTCCTCGCATCACTGAAGACCAGAAGAGCTTTTTTTTTCTAATTCAGGTGAATAGAAGGCTTTTCTCACTAAATGGAAGCAAGCTGATTATAGTCAGCCTTCTCTAGTGATTTATTTTGTTATTTAAAACTTATTTTAGTTAAGTGCTTAAAGCGTAAATATACATTTATCGAATTATTTTATTTAGTGCATTTGTATTTTGTAGTTTTTGTATTTATAGTTATACAATAAAAGTGTATCAACCAGGTTCCAGAAATAATCACTGAGGGGAGGCCACTGATGTGTCAGTCTCTGTTTCAAAGAAGTATTTTCTCGTCCTGCTTGAGATTCAAATGCAGGAGAACAGCTTCATCATCTCCAGCAGGAGCAGGACTACGATTAAGATCCATTGCCTTACACTCTTCCCCAATATCAGGACACCTATCAGTTTCACTTCTGCAGTTGCTAAATGTTTTTCCAAAAATTGATACATAAATAAATGTGGAAAATTAAGAAAAATGGTAAATAAGTTATATTAGAGTAACACTGAACTTAAAACAAGTAAATATATTTTTTGAATGCCCTTTATAGTGTCTTATCAGTGATGATTATTGTTCCCTGCTCAGCCTTGAATAATTCATTGATTGCTTGATTTTTTTTTTTTTTTTTCTTGGGAAGTGTTCACTTTTACTGTTCAGTGTTCAATTCTAAACTTAATTAAACCATCAGACTGATCAGTGACAGCATCAAAGTCCTCAGCAGTGTTTATTAAAAACATTCCTGTGCATTCGATTCTGTGACAGATGAGCCGAAAAAATAAATGCAGAATGAAAGTTGTTTGTGTAGACTGTGTAAATTTCTGGTGTGTGTTTTGTTCACAGAAATGCATTATTCTTGGCTGTTTTTTTCGTGTATAACTTGAAGCCCTGATTAATCAATTTTGAATTTATTTGTTGATTATTTTCATTTTCAATTATCATTAATTTGATCAATTAGTTGTTGCAGCCCAAATAATAGCCAGTGTTTAAAAACAAGCAACATAAATACATTTTCAAGTAATAACAGCAACCTAAATTTATTCGGACACCTTAAACATTTCTCACATTATCAGTTTATTCGCTATAGTTTACAAAATGGTCATAAAAGATGTGAAGAACAAATGCATCTTAATAATGTCAGATAACTTTGATAGAAAGGTATGTAATGATTTTTGGATGAATAGCTGTTAGCAGTCAACTGTTAAATTGAAGTACACAATAAGATAATACCAAATTAAGGCAACCAATTACTAAGCAATGTTTTTTTTTTTTTTTTTAGTCTATGGTGTAAAAAGCATTATTAGCAATTAAAAAAAAAAACACTTAAGCAAAACATGGTCAGGTCAAAGTGTCTGAATCGTTGGTCTCAAATTTTTATCAGTTTTACAGATAGTCCACTGTATGAAGAATTGTTGGGTATAATATGTCACAGTTTACTTTCTTTTATTGTTAGGACGATTCTAAGGGCCCATGTATTTTTGGGGCCCCCAGAGGTCTGTTTTATTAGCAGTAACAGTACTAGTAGTAATGCAATACAAATTATAAATGTATCTACCAAAGTGTTACAAATAAAACAAAATTACGGCTTATTTCTGCATTTCCGGCTAAATTACCCAAATTCACTGCATGGTTCCGTCCCGTTCTACGCAGCTAGCCTAGAGTCACTGAGTGAGATCAGATGGTAAACTGTCAAATTAGAGATGTTGTCGAGTTCGATGAAGATATATAAGTCCGGTCATCAAAAGATCGAAATATTTGTGGATTGGAAACAAATAGAAAATTGACAAGCTTTTGCTGCAATTCTATGGATGTTTTGCCCACCAGGTCTTTGAGCCAGTCACGTGACTGAAAACTATGAATTGTAGCCTCTAAATTTGATAACTGATAATTTGATATTTGATAAATTTGCTCAACATCATTGGTTTGAAGTGCTGTCAATGCTTTGTAAAGCATTTTTATTATGCCAGTAAAGCTACTGGAATCTCAATTTACCAGTTGCTGATTGTGATGCAGAGTTTTTAAAATAGGATACACATCTCACACACAGAACGTCTCTGTTCATGGTATGTAAACACTCAATTCTATGTTTTAAAATATTGCCCTGGACACACTGAGCCAAACTTTATTCTGATGACTTTCGTGTGACTGATCACACTGTAGTTCATATGAATAGCCTAACAAAATGCTTTCCTTGTTCAGATTTAACAATAACTGACACTTCAAATCAACATTTCAATTTCAACTTTTACTAAATGTAGTCCTTAGTAATGTCTAAAAATATATAAATGAATAACCTGATACAAGTAGCATGTTTTATGTCTTAAGTTCTCACTGCAGCAAACGGTTTATATACATTACGGAGCCTGCTTTAAGTTTATTAGCCTTAGCCTAGTCTTGTCTTGTCTTGTCTGTTTCCATGTCTTCTGATTATTGCCTGTGTACTTTGGATAACCTCTCATGTCTTGCCCTGTTCAGATACTGTTTGCCCCTGCCTGGACCTTTTGCTTTGTACCTGGATTATCGCTCTAGTCTCGCTCTGTTGGATTATGTTCGTCGTCGACTGACCCTTGCTTCTTTACCAGACTGCTCTTGCCTTGCCTTCTACATGCCAGTTTGCCATCGCCTGATCTATGCCTGTTTATGACCACGTCTTTAATAAATCTTTGCACATGGATCCACACGTCTCATGTCTTGTTTGCCCCGTAACAGTTACAGTGTTTTGTCCTCTACACTCTGAAAGAAAGGGACATATAGACAAAAATGAAAATAATGTGTATTTCACATTTCAAAATAATTATTTGTCTTCATGAAAGTTTTGCTACATATGATGATGTAGTTCATTGTTGTTGTTGTGTCTTGTGTGATGATGAAGATTGTGTTCTGTTCTGCTCTCAGTCATGAAGTGTTAAACTCGCAGCACTATAAACACTCTCAGAGCACTGAAGCATGTGCTGACGATGCAAAGAAGTGGACAGGATTTACAACAGCTACTGCTGCTGACAAACTAATATAATATTTTACTTTCAGAGTAATGTTTTTAAACAATTTACTGATAATGACATATTGATTAATTGCAAAATACGGTAGCACTTTATAATAACGTTCTGTTATAAGTCATTTATAAATTATTAGTTAATGATGAACTAATCATTTACAAAAAACATGGCTATACATTCATAAATGATTAATAAGTATTAACATTTTAGTAATGTTTTATTAATTCAGTTATAAGTCACTTATAAGTTATTAGTTAATGATGAATGAATAATTTACAAAACATGACTATATGTTCATAAATGATTAATGAGTGGTATGCTAACGTTTTACAATTGTGTTGTAAGTTATCTTAAGAAAGTTTCAATCATGAAATAAATCAAACTGATCATTAGTGGATGGTTTATTAGTTGATACATTATCACTTATAAATCATTGAAGTATTTCTGTCAAAATTGTTTTGTATAATTATCTCAATAAACAATTGTTAATCATGCACAAATGATGAACAAACCATTAGTAAATGATCAGAATATGATTTATTGGTGAATTTGTTAGCTGGTCTGTGTTCAAAAGCACAAACATGCAGGTATGTTAAAGCACTATTTTTAAGAGGAGTAATTCATTTGTTTTGAAGTTGATAAACATTTATAAATGCCTTAGTCAGATGATTCCAGTGGCTTGTGTTAAATCCTTTCACTCATCAGCACAGACTTGTGTTCTGTGTGGAGTGTGTGGATCAAATGATGAAGTGAACCCCTTCCACTGAAGCTCACATCAGGTGCACAGACTTAAAGACTCCATGTGTGTCAGAGAAGACAGCTGTCTGTACCCTCACCAGTCAGTACTTAGTACACACTACACAGTGTTCAACACCTGTTATAGATGATGTGTAAATGCATGAATAAATCATTTACAAAGCTTTCTGCATCCCCTAATCTAAAGTGTAAACTATTCATCACTTGTAAATGTGTTACATATCATTTGTAGACCTTTCTTACCTGTTACACATTATTTGTATATGTACACAAGTCATTTATAACACTTTCTGCATCCCCTAATCTAATATAAACGCATAAATATTGTATCAACTAATAACTTATAAACATCTACTAATGATCAGTTTGATTTATTTCATGATTTAAACTTTTTTTAAGATAACTTACAACACATTTGTAAATCGTTAGCATACCACTCATTAATCATTTATGATGCATATAATCATGTTTTGTAAATTATTCGTTCATCATTAACTAATAACTTATAAGTGACTTATAACTGAATTAATAAAACATTACTAAAATGTTAACTTATTACTTATTAATCATTTATGAATGTATAGTCATGTTTTGTAAATGATTAGTTCATCATTAACTAATAATTTATAAATGACTTATAACAGAACGTTATTATAAAGTGTTACCCAAAATACTTGTTTGTTTTGTTTGTTGTTTGGCTAAATTATGTCTTTATATTGACATCTATCAGTGTGGATGCAACATTTTCATTTTCCAGTGCAGCTGAAGAAACAATGTGTTCAATGTGTTCACGATTCATATATCTGTTAATTGAAAGTATCCACCTTAAGGAGCGACCAACATTATGCTTTTTTTTTTTTCTAGGTCACTGAAATGACTGGATTCTTCATATCATGAGTGTAGACCATTTTAAAAATATCTGTAAAAAGCACTAGTTTTGTTATTACTAAAATCATATACTAATTTTATGTAATCAGGGGAACAAAAATAATAATAATAAAAAAAAAAAAAGATGATAAAAATGATTCCATTGTGGGTTTTTTATTTACTGTTGAATTAATGTTGACGTCACTATATGGGAAACATTTACATGTAGCCTTTTTCCATTTGAATAAAGATCATCAGGACTCATAATTGTGTCAAATGAGTCTAGACTGAAACAATGTAAATCTGATAAATTCAAAACTACTGATTGATTTGTCTGAAGCTGCAGGTGTTTATGTGAATCATAATGATTGAGCTGTATATGCTGTATATGAAGAACAGAAACATCATTATGATAAACTCCACAACATCATCCATGATAAAAGAGGTCAAAGGTCACATCAGAGTCACAGATCGTCAAATAAATGTCCTTAAAAAAGTGTTAGTCAGTACACAACATGAGAATGAATGAGAACTAAAGGGTACTGTAAAGTCTATTGTAAATGAGATTAATAAACTCTTTGATTATGATTATTGGCTTGCTTAGTTGGGGACACTTAATTTCTGGCAATATTGTTGACTTTATTGCACAGACACTATTTGAACTGAATTGAGCTGGACGACGACATCACTGAATCAATGATGAACTGACACTGACTTTATTTCAGTTTCATGAGATTGTATCACTGTGGTGGACTTTCGGTGGAGGAACTAAACTGGTGCTCGGTAAGTCTGTCTTTTTAACTCTTCTGTATAAAAATATTATAATTTAATAAAAATAAAAAAAATAAGAAGAAAATGTTAAAACAGTAAAAATTGCATAATAAATGTTTAATGTTGAACTGAATTATTCGTACTGAACACACAAATCTTGTCTAAACACATTTCCATAATGCTAAGAGTTCATTAGTTTATCACTGGTTTTTTTTTTCCTTCATTCATTTTTACACTGTGTTTATAAATACTTCATATTTTATTATAGATTTTATAAATAAAAAAGTGACATTTGAATATAGATGTTGTTACTTTTGTAGCTGATTTTGAATCTCATGTTGTTCTTATAAAGCAGTGTTTTTTAATACAAGAAAAAAAAACATTAAAAAAATATATGTACATTTAGAAATGCTGATTTAACTGTTTTCTTATTCTTATTATATAATTTAATTTGAGCTTACAAGATAGCATATTGAAATTGTTGCTGGAGTTGTTTGAAAAATTGTAAAGAAAAATATAAGAGAATATATCCAATAAAATATTAGATCTTTATGTTTGAAAATAAAAATAACTGAAAGCAGTATTAGTATGTTTCATTTATGAGGTTTAATTTAAATGTATATATTGATTGTGTAGTTTGTATATTGTTTAAATATATCAGCTGTAGTGATGTTGAATAAGATGGCACATTTTGAGAAGTGTAAACAAAAGAAAAAAATAAGAGTAGAATATTTAACATAAAATTCTCAACTTTATCTCAGGATATATAAAAAAAAAAATACTACTGGAATTAAAGCAGTCATGTCAGTCAGTGATGTTGAATAAGATGAATGATGAGATTGTTGTGATTTTGACTGCACTCCTCATGTCTGCTGCTGAAAGTCCTGTTGAAATGCTGTGAATGCAGAGCTGCAGTGTGTTTTCTCTGTGTTTGTGAATGTGTTGTGTTTGTCTCCTGCAGCTGGTCCCACAGTGAAGCCCTCAGTGTCTCTGCTGCCGCCCTCTTCTCTGCAGATCTCTGGAGACTCAGCCGCTCAACATACAAAGACATACAAAAAGTGCAGGGCAGGGGGGCCTCCAGGACAGGTTTGAGAAGCACTGTTCTAGACAATGTGAAATCTATTAAGTGATATACAGTACAATTTTATTATATTTCCTTGGTATTGACACACATTTGTCACTTATATCTCCAACACCAGATGTCACACTCACCTGAACGCTGATGTGATTCTTCTCAGGTGTTTATTCTAATAAGACTGGCCTATTTAAACCCTGACTGTTTCAGTGTGAAGTGTTGCTTGTTTCACACTCTACACTCTTGGTTTTATGTCTCTGGATTTTGTAATCTTTGGATTCTGATCTTAATCAGTCCCTGCCTGGTTGCCTTGTTTTTGACCGTCGCCTGGTTTTGACTATTCTCTCCTTGTTTCTACTAATAAATGTCTGCTTCCCAAATATATAATCTAAATAAATAGTCTCTGAAATGTTTGATATGCTGTCACTGTGTTGTTTGTGATCCTCTCATCAGCAGCTGCAGTGTCTCTCAGCTGTATCAGTGCAGTCACTGTGACTCTGACTGACGGAGGTTTTTGTACGACTCTCTATCACTGTGTGAACGCTGGATCACTGTGGTAACTCTGACAATAATAATCTCCTGTATCTTCAGTCTGGACTCCACTGATGGTGAGAGTGAAATCAGTTCTGGATCCGCTGCCACTGAATCTAGATGGAGTGTTTGACTCTCTTCGATTTGCAGATTGAATCAAGAGTTTAGGAGCTTCTCCAGGTTTCTGCTGATACCAGGCCATACAAGTATATGAACCTGTACAGTAATTGCTCACTACTGTGTTTGTTTTACAGTTTATAGTGACTGATTCACCAATCTGAACTGTTCTTACAGAGGGAGTCTGAGTCACAGTCACTTGTCCACTGAAACCTGTTGGAAAAGTAGCAGGAGTTTAAAAACAGGATCTATATGTATTGTAAATGTGAATGTTCATAATAACATAAATACAGTATGTCAGCTTAACATTAACTTGAAAACCTTACCTTGTATACATATACAGAGAGTCCAGATGAGGATGATGATGTTGTTCATTGTTGTTGTTGTGTCTTGTGTGATGATGAAGATTGTGTTCTGTTCTGCTCTCAGTCATGAAGTGTTAAACTCACAGCACTATAAACACTCTCAGAGCACTGAAGCATGTGCTGACGATGCAAAGAAGTGGGCAGGATTTACAACAGCTTTATTTTAAGGAGATGCTTTTACAACTGTTACATGTACTTACTCTAACAACAGCAGCAGCAGCAAAAACAACAACAACAGTAATTTATGCATAATTTTGAGTAATTAAACCAACACCCCAATCAAATCCCTACAGTAAGTTTATAGTAATTAATATTATTCAGTATTTATGTAATTACACTTCAACAACATCACCTTTAAATAAAGTATAGCATATAAAAATAAGAACTTTACACTGAATCCAGCATTCTTTTTAGAATCACCCTCTTCAGAAATATTTCTGACACATGATTCATTTATTATATTTATATTATATCATATGATATTCATGAGGGAGGAACACCATTATGTAGAATGAAGCAGCTATTTCTAAACCTCTGATTTAAGTCTTCATCTCATTACTGTACTTTACACCATTTTTGTTGCGAGTGAATGTTTGCAAGTGAAGGGTGGGAGTAAGAAGAATACAACACATTATGAAACATTATAAGCAAGATGAATTACACGTTGACACAATGATAAATTGATTTCAACTTAATAAACTTAAAACAAGATTGCACAGTTAATATAGATTAATGTCAAATATCAATATTAATTAAGTGGTGAGTCAGTGTCATTTTGCCTTGTGAGACAGAAATAAATTTTTACATTTAAAAAAAAAGAGAGGTGTTTCTGCTCTCAGTGTGTTGAAGTGTTTCTCTCTCTGCTGGAGTTTGTGTTCACTCGAGTGGAATAGAGGTTTTTGTACGAGTGTTTCATGAGATTGTATCACTGTGGTGGACTTTCGGTGGAGGAACTAAACTGATGCTCGGTAAGTCTCTATTAAATTCTCCACTGCAAACATACAATTTAGATTGCGTACAATTTTATTATTATTATATTTATATATGGATTTTTTTTCTTTTTTTTTTTTTATTGGACTTTTTTTTTTTTCTATAATTTTTTTTTTTGTAAATAATTTTTGTTTTTTTTGTATTTTTTATTTAAATTAGTTAGTTTGAGCTAAGTATGATATTTTATTTTTAAGCATTTTTTATTATTGTTTTGTAACACTTTGCAATGTTGCATCTGTTTTACAGTATTAAAATCCAAAGTTTTATCTGCTCATATTAAATAATGGACCTGAGTTGACATGAACTAACGATGAACAGTTGAACCTTTAATAATCAATGTTTAATAAGATTAATAAATACTGTAACAAATGTATCGCTCATCGTTAGTTAATATTAAATAATGCATAAATTAATGTTAACTTATGAACCTTGTTGCAAAGTGTTACACATTTTATAAATATAGTTTTACAGTAAATATTTAATCTAAAATATTGTGACATTTAGATATTCAGAAGAACTGAATTATTCGCTTTTTCATAATGTGGCTCAATCTTGATTTTATTAGTTTATCACATATATTACAGTATCTATATATGTATATCTATCTATCTATATATATCGAAAAAGAGATTTAAAATAAAAATAAAAATACTTTAAAATGTAAATGGAGCTACTTTCTATAGATCAATCAATGATTTTGAATCTGTTTTGCACATGATGTGCTTATAATTCAGTGAGTTTTAATACAAGCACAATTTATACAATATATAACTCAACTGATTAATTTCTAATTCCAGTGATATCATTTGTAGTCACACAGTCTCTGTTTGAAATAGAGTTTGAGTTGAATATCTCACTGAACTAAAATACAGAGACATCATTTAGGGATATAAATCTACTGGGATTAAAGCAGTAAATATCTTAATATGTTTTGTTTTATTTGTGAGGTTTCATTGAAATGTATGTAGTGTTTGTGTTTTCTCTGTGTTTGTGAATGTGTTGTGTTTGTCTCCTGCAGCTGGTCCCACAGTGAAGCCCTCAGTGTCTCTGCTGCCGCCCTCTTCTTCTCTGCAGATCTCTGGAGACTCAGCCGCACTGCTCTGCCTGCTCAGCTCTTACTCTCCACAGGGGGGCGCTGGTGAGCTGGACACTGGACGGCTCAGAGGTCACCGAGGGGGTTGTGACCAGCGCAGAGAGCGAGCAGGACGGCCGCTACAGCCGCAGTAGTGTCCTGACCCTCAGCAAAGCACGCTGGGAAGCTGGGAAGCGGGAAGCGGGAGAGCTGTACGTCTGCAGAGTAACACATGATGGAGCTCCTCATGAGGCCCTCGTTCCACAAGAGTCGCTGTTAGTCGCTCGCAGTGCTGATGTTTCTCCAGTGAGCGCTGCTCTCTCCTCCTGAAGATGAGTGTATCTGAGTGTCCTGTGTCAGGCAGGATTCACATGAGTCTAGTGCTGCAGCTGTAGTCATTTACAACTCAATACTGAAAGAGAGCTCTAGTGTCAAAGCACTGGCTGATCTTTCAATCTGCTGTGTTTGCTGCAACATTCAATAAAGCTTCTCAACAAACTCCATTTGTGTCTGACAACATCATTCAACTAACAGATGAAGATGCATGTAGTGTGTTTGTCCAGGTGCTTCTCAGAAGCTCGATCAGTAGCAGTAAATCTAGTCAAATAAAGCTCTTGGGGTTTGAACATGGTCTCTGGAGACAGAGCTGCTCTATTCTGAGAGGATCACAATCACTCCACCCTGACAATGCAAATGAGATTTTCAGCCCACACTCCCAGAGTCACTGTTTGATTGGTTACATGATCTGAACTGAAACACACCAGTTTCACTTCTGCTGTAGTCAAGCAGCCCAGGTGCAAAATACATGTATTTAAATAGTGTTAAATGGCATACTTATATATGATATATTATACTAAATGCATATCAAATATATTATTTTGAAACAATAGATATATTAAGCATATTTGAAGACATGTATATTATCAGTTATACATATATATTTTAATATATTAAATTGTGTAAAATTGGAACCACTTCAAGTAGATTTAGTGCAATTTAATTGTATTTATTTACAATTAATGTAAAATATTATTCTCATGTGATTCAGTAACATTTCAATAGCATTTCAGCTCATTAGAAATGTATTAGCATTACAATACTAGTGTATTATTAAGTTGCTTTTTTTCTGGTTTTAAAAATGGTATAAAGGTGCAAAAATCATTAACATAAATGATTAAACATAAACATAAAACACTAGAGTATATTAAAAAGTACAGCAGCATACATAATATCTTAATACCAAAAATGCATAATAAATTAAAGATCAGTGAAATGCTATGACAGAGCTCTTTTTATCCATTTGTAGAACATTTCGGTTATGCCAAACTATGAATTACATTACTGATTACATTATTGAATATAAGCATCAAAATGCAGTTTTCTGAAGAAAAAAAAAAAAAAACAACTTAAGCCTGCAAATGGCTGAAGAAAGAAAGAAACAGAAGAGTTTGTGACAAGTGGATTGTCACTTCTTTGAGTATGACTTGTATTTTCAGCAGCTGAGGGCTTGTAACTCAGACACTGTAGTATTTAAAGACTGCTTTATCACAGGACCTGTGAAAGAGAGAGATAATTTATATAAAATTAACCAATGATTGACAGTTTTGCATCAGTGTTTGAAAATATGTCTTATAATTTGCATACACATTATAATTTTAACAATTAGAATTCGTAGAATTAAATAATCATAGTTTCATGATCATAGTAATCTTTTTTTATACTACATTAGAAGTTTATACATTGTAAGAATACACTTAGACACTTAGAACACAATAACATATGGCACATATAGCTATAATGTATTTTTTGCTGTAGTGAATTAATGTGCTACGTAAATTATATTTAAAAAAAATGTTTTACAAAATATCTTACTTTTGAAAAGCAGATTGAAGCACGGGCTCATATGGAAATATTATGTTCTTTTACAAAGTCTTGATTTTGTTTTGGGGGTGTACTAGAACAGGTTCTCATACTAGGTTGTTCGAAAAACAATATTTTACACATATTTTACATTATTACAACACCTCTCTCTCCAGTCTGGCATGAACGGCTAGAATAGTTCCTGTATCAAATTAAGGTCTGCCTTCTAAAATATTAAATGTGTTGTGATTGGTTACACATAAAATATATTTTAGGTAAGAGTAAAATTAAAATTAGTAAATAAATAAATAAATAAATAAATACACTAAAACTTCACTTAAAGTATGCTTGTGTTAAGAATATGACTTAAAAGCTCAACTATGCATATATTTATTTGCATACTTTTTAGAAATATATTTCCGACAGGAGCATTTTGGCAAGTTACTTGAGTTTATTGAACACAGTTTATCTTTGGCGGTATGGTTCATTATGGGGGTTCGGTAACACTTTATAATAACGTTCTGTTATAATTCATTTATAAATTATTAGTTAATGATGAGCTAATCATTTACAAAACATGACTATACATTCATAAATGATTAATAAATAATAAGTTAACATTTTAGTAATGTTTTATTAATTCAGTTATAAGTCACTTATAAGTTATTAGTTAATGATGAATGAATCATTTACAGAACATGACTATACATTCATAAATGATTAATAAATAATAAGTTAACATTTTAGTAATGTTTTATTAATTCAGTTGTAAGTCACTTATAAGTTATTAGTTAATGATGAATGAATCATTTACAGAACATGACTATATGTTCATAAATGATTAATGAGTGGTATGCTAACGATTTACAAATGTGTTGTAAGTTATCTTAAAAAAAGTTCAAATCATGAAATAAATCAAACTGATCATTAGTAGATGGTTTATAAGTTATTAGTTGATATATTATTTATCACTTATAAATCATTGAAGTATTTCTGTCAAAATTGTTTTGTATAATTATCTCAATAAACAATTGTTAATCATGAACAAATGATGAACAAACCATTAGTAAAATTATCAGTATATGATTTATTGGTGAATTTGTTAGCTGGTCCGTGTTCAAAAGCACAAACATGCAGGTATGCTAAAGCACTATTTTTAAGAAGAGTAATTCATTTGTTTTGAAGTTGATAAACATTTATAAATGTCTTAGTCAGGTGATTCCAGTGAGTTGTGTTAAATCCTTTCACTCATCAGCACAGACTTGTGTTCTGTGTGGAGTGTGTGGATCTAGTGATGAAGTGAACCCCTTCCACTGAAGCTCACATCAGGTGCACAGAGTCCATGTGTGTCAGAGAAGACAGCTGTCTATACCCTCACCAGTCAGCACTTAGTACACACTACACAGTGTTCAACACCTGTTATAGATGATGTGTAAACGCATGAATAAATCATTTACAAAGCTTTCTGCATCCCCTAATCTAAAGTGTAAACTATTCATCACTTGTAAATGTGTTACATGTCATTTTGTAGACCTTTCTTACCTGTTACATTAGATATATTTGTATATGTACACAAGTCATTTATAACACTTTCTGCATCCCCTAATCTAAAGTGAAACCTATTCATCACTTCTAAATGTGTTACATATCATTAGCAGATCTTCCTGTTACATGATCCATCTCATTCCATCACTTTACCCAACCTTGAACTTAATTTTTTTTAAATAAATAAATGAACTCTCTGTCACCATTTAATCAGGACTTAATTGTTCATTTTTTATTTAGTTTCCCATGGGACAGCTGCTCACCATAACATGAAAACGCATCATAAACGTAGTCCATTATTTCGTGCATTTTATTCCAAGTCTTCAGAAGTCGTACGATACCACCGTGTGAGAAAAAGATTTGTTTTCCGTAATATAATCATTATACATTAATAACAGTACATAGCTGCCGTGTTATCCGTTAAAACTTTCAAAATTGGCGCTTCTACACAATGACACTAGTTTGCGGCAGTGACGTCAGACCTCGCTCCTTATTAGCTGTCACTTGTGATTTGCGACCACCATAGATTGTTTGCGACATGCCAAATTGTGTTCGCGAGATGCTGCGCGACGCTTTGAAGGATGGAAATGCAGATCAGGAGAATGTTTGCAGCGATTAAACACTTTAATTTCATTCTGTAACTCACACAAAATTGTTTTGCTGTCAGATCACTGGTAATGTAGCACACGCGTCGTTTTTTTCTGTTCTTTATACTGCTTTTTGTAATGTTTTTAAATAAATTATTGTGACTAACGTACATTTATCTGCCTGTTACACTTTGTATATTGTCAAAATGGTTGTGTTTAAGATTATAGGGTGGAGTAGGGAGCTTAAAATGATCTTTTTTATACAATAGTATATTAACTAAGATAATAGTCACTGTCAATATATCTATATTGCTTTTTTATTTTTTGTGAAGTGGCTGAAAACGTCGTGTATAAGGGATGTGTTAGGGGCTCAAATATATCTATATAATAGTAAAATATATATTTGCATAAAAAAATATTTATAATTTAAATATCATATAAGGGATTTGTACAGATTTGTATATCCTGTAACTAAAAAGACATACCACAACCTTTGCATATGGCAAATACATGGTAAATTTACAAACTGCAGTTTGTACATAATTTATAAAAGATCTGCAAATGATATGTAACACATTTTACAAGTGATGAATAGTTTACACTTTAGATTTAGGGGATGCAGAAAGTGTTATAAATGACTGTGTGCATACATATACAAATAATGTGTAACAGGTAAGAAAGGTCTACAAATGATATGTAACACATATTACAAGGTGATGAATAGTTTACACTTTAGATTAGGGGATGCAGAAAGGGGTTTGTAAATGATTTATTCATGCATTTACACATCATCTATACCCTGCTCCCCAATGTGTTGAACACTTTGTAGTGTGTACTAAGTACTGACTGGTGAGGGTATAGACAGCTGTCTTCTCTGACACACATGGAGTCTTTAACTGTGCACCTGATGTGAGCTTCAGTGGAAGGTAAAACCAGTTCACATCACTAGATCCCACACAGAACACAAGTCTGCACTGATGAGTGAAAGGACTTAACGCATTGCAATCCCCTGACTTTAAGTCATTTTTAAAATGTTTATTCATTTGACAACTATTAATTTATTATTCTTAAAAAAAAAATAGCTTTAGCATAATTGCATTTTCGTGGGTTTTAACCAACCAACTTACAACCTTAACGATGCACTCAAATAGTGATATACTTATCGTTTACTAATGTTTTTGATCATCATTTTTCATGATGTAACAATTGTTAGTGAGATTATAATGGTACATTGACATTTCAGTTATTAATAATATATTAACTAGTAACTTCATAACCATTTACTAAGGATCTGTTTGATCCTTTTATAATACGCTATTTTTTTTTTTAAGGATAACTTATGACAGATTGTAAATTGTTGCGGGCTTATAACTTAATAATCATTTATAAAACGTATAGTCATGTTTTGTAAATTATTAGTTTATCATTATCTAATCACTTGTAAATAATTTATAACGTGAAATCTACAAAACATTCACAAAAAAGTTACAATTTATTGAACATTTATGATACGTATAGTCATTTTTTGTAAACGATTAGTAATCATTACCTGTATACTCGTAAATTACTTATAACTGAATCTACAAAACATTAATAAATAATTTACATATCACTTATTAATCATTTATGAAACACATAGTCATGTCTCATAAATGATTAGTTCATTATTTACTAACTCACTTGTAAATGACTTGTAACAGCATTTACAAAACATATATTAAAATGTTCGCATGTCACTTGCTAATCATCTAATATAGTTTTGTGTGTAAAATGATTAGTTCATCATTAACTAACCACTTATTAATGACTTACAACTGAACGTTATTATAAAGTGATATCTTTTACGGTATCATGAAGCTCCTGTGAGGACGCTGAACATCTGCTGATGGAGCTGCTCTATTCTGACGAGGAACACAATCACTCAAATATGAGTTTGACTGTTTGACTCTTTATTCTCTGAAATGAGCCTAATGGAGACTAATGGAGAGATGAGGTTTGTTCACACTGACTGAGACTCTCAGCAGTCATAACTGACCTTCTGAATGATTGATAATCAACTATGTTGATCTGTGAGGAGACTCAGTCATATGATTCATTCGGATGTGTGTCCTTCAGTATCTGAGTCTCTCACAGCTGTTACTGAATCACTCTGATTCATAGTATCATGTATAAGATTCATATTAGAAAAAAATTTTTCAGTCTGGTGCAATATGTGAAAGAATCCACAAAGAGCCTCTTATTACATCAATGTACTTTAAAGGCTACTTTAAGAAACCGCCAATGGTTTTTTTTCACAGCAATGCCAGAAGGAACCCTTTTTTACAATAAAACGTGGTTGTGACATATAATATATGTAGTATAGCACAGTGGTTCCCAATCCTGGTCCCTGGAGAACACCCGACACTGCACATTTTAGATATCTCCCTATTCAAACACACCTGATTCAACCCATCAGCTCAGTTAGTAAAGACTCCAAGACCTTAAGTGTGTGTGTTGTCCAGAATAAGAGAGACACCAAAAGTATCCCCCAGTGTTGACTATTTAGTATATGTATTGTGTTATATTATGTGAAATATCCGTCTCCATGTGATTTGTGTGCTGGAGTTCAAAAATACCACATACCAGAAGGAAAAAAATAGTTGAATGGTGTCATCTCGTAATATGGTTTTAATGTTAAATGACTAAAGCCGATATAATATATTAATCAAATCATAATCTTATTGTGGCTTTTTGAGGGTTCTGACATATTGACAAATGTTAAATCATATCAGAATAATGAGAATAAACTGTTATATTGTATTGTGTGTTGAAACTGACTGTTTGTTACACTGTATCTCCTCAAGTGTGTCATTTACACGGTCCATGACTTTTCCCAGCACTGACTTGAAGACCCTATATAATGACACACCAAGAACTTTTTGAATTCTCCAAAAGAACCAAAAGTAAATAATAGATAAAGTAAATGTGTTTAATCACATCCTCTCATCAGCAGCTGCAGTGTCTTTCATCCTTTACTGTTTGGACAGCGAAACTCAGACAGTAATAATCTCCTTTATCTTCAGTCGGGACTCCACTGAGTAAAATCATATCCGTAGATATCATTTCTGCTGATACCAGACTAAGTCAACAGAGGTTAGTCCTCCAGCTAGAATTAAACACCTAAAAAGTTGTAAAATCACAACATAAAAAAAAACTGTAAAAAATGAAAATACAATGCAAAGTGGTTTATTTGAAAATATTTTTATGTTGACAGTTAGATCCAAATAAAGCTGTAGATTTTACAGGAAGAATATGTTACAAAACCAGATTTGTATGTAGGAGAAATTATGTATTTTTATTGTTTTGAGTAAAAATAAAAACTGTAAATTTAAAAAAACAATGTGGTGCTTTTTTAAATTGCAAGACCATAATGTTTAAATAACAGCCTATTCTCATAACATTTTTTTCTATAGGTTAAAATTGCCTATAGGTGATTGAAGATGCTATAGACAGTATTGCCTATAAAGTGGCTATTTGCCATATTGTCAGGGAAACTTTCTTTAACACCGGTATTATGAGATTGCGAATGGAAAACGCAGCTCTGGAACCAGTTAAATGGATCTGGAAGAGGACTTACTGCCCATTGGAATTTCTCATGGATATCTCATACAACACAACGAACATCTTATCGGTAACGGTACTGACGTTCTTCAAAATATCTTCCATTGTGTTCAGAAGAAATTCATACAGCTTTGAAACACTTGAGGGTGAGTTGATGACAGAATTTTCATTTTGAAGTGAACTATCCTTTAAGTTTTCATTGGTTGTGTAAGAAAAAAAAAAATTACACATGTAAAAATGAGGGTATTTGGTAATGTTACATTATTTTAAAATAATTTGTATGCATATTTGCCCATCCCAGCAATGTGTACTTAAAGGGTCTTTTGCTTGATGCAATCAGTACAGAAACAAATGTATATGCAGTCAATTAATGTATTTATTAAGCAGTTATATAAAAACTTGATTTACAAACATTTTAAATAGACGTACAGAATATCAACGCAAATTGTTAATTGAAAAACAAAATAAAAACTATAATTTGATTCATCATGCAATGTGGGCCTAGCTTTATCATCTGCTCTAACATGAACCAAATTCAACATCATTCATCAACTAAAGTTATACTAAGTTAATTTTACGTAGTCATCAAGGAATATACAATACACCTTTTGCTTTGTGCTTTTAAACTTTTAACAAACGTTTTTCCTCCTGATTGCGGTAAAAACCACGCGATCCGGCGTCAGCTCCTCGAAACTGCTTCCCTTGTGTTTTTTCCAAGAAGTAACGTTAACGTTAAAGCTAAAAAAAAAAAAAAAAAAAAAAAAAAACATTTTCCGTTGTTCAGTTTCCTCCATATACGATCGTGTGACCTGCTGTGGCAGTTCTCTAACGTTAGATCGAGGAGCACTGACCAACCATATCGACGTTTATTAAAATCTCGACAGAAAATCCAAACACGCCTCCTACACACAAATTCAAATACAACGGTATTATTTTAGGCGTAAATATGTAGATCCTGTAAATATGTCGGCGGGACCCATTATACCGGCGTGACGTCACCTTCTCAACGCAGCTCCACCCATTCAACTTCTGTTAGTTCAGTGCAGAGCAGATGTGCTTGCTTGGCTTCATCATCAACACCCACACTGTGTCGAGCGCGGTTTCTGTCTGATGCTGATGAACACTGTCGTCAAAGACAAAAGGGTATTTAGTCAAAAAGATTTAGTCTTTTGTAATTTTCACGTTAAATGTATAGTTTGAAGAAAGGAGTGTTTATAAACCGGTTTTCTGCATTTTATGTCGATCTTTTTTTGTCATTATCTGTCTCCCCCCGCCATTTTAGGTTAAAAAGTTTTAGCAGCTAAATAAATACCTATCCTGAAGCATAGATAGACCCTTAGAACCTCAACCTTACTCAACTGTCAGGATTAAGTCGTTCAAAGGGAAAAGGTAATTTGTCAAAAGAGAATGTCGTGTCTTTTTGTAGTTTTCACGTTAACGTTAAATGTATAGTTTAAGTTGACCGCGAGTGATTTAGAAACCCTATTTTTCTGCATTTCAGGTCAATTTTTTCATTTTCTGTCTCTCCCGCCATGTTTAGGCTAAAAAGTTTTAGCAGCTAAATAAATATCACTGAAGGATTAACGTTATAACGTTAGACCTTACTCGACTGTAACAGGTTAAGTCGTCTCAAAGAGAAAAAGGTACTTTAGTCAAAAAGGAAACGTCCGTGTCTTTTTTGTAGTTTCACAGTCAATATATAGTTAAAGAGCGAGTGTTAATAAAACCCTATTTTGGCCTCGGGTGAATACAATGGTCGATGTTTTCTGCACGTTACATTCGATCTCTTCTCTCCCGCCATTTTAGCTGTTAAAAAGTTTTACACTCTAAAATTTATATCACTGAAGCATATATAGGCTTCTTACTCACACTGTCATGTTTCTAAGTCGAAAAGATGCGTTTTTATTGTTAAAAGAAACAACAACTATGTATTGTATTTGTAAATTTATGGTAGTGTATGGTGCTCAGCTGGAAAAAGCTTTAAAATAGACCTGGCAAAGTGCAATAAATAATAACTTATAGCTTCTTCCCTGAAATTGGGTAATTTAAAGTGTAACCTCCACGCGAGACCTCGTTGTGTGAGTTCCACCACTACACCCACAAGGAGAGACCGAAAATTTGGTGTGCAAATATAATGCCTCAATAGCAGCCCACCTTTATGGAAGTTTTTTGGGTTTTAGTAACTGGTAACTCGTTTTTGATTAGGTAAGAATTAGCTGTCTTCTGGGCTACTATTCATTTGTTTGTTTGTACCAAATGTATGTTGTTTCGTTAAACCTATCATGGTCTTCGTGGTAAACTCCGAACACAGGGCGTATGGTTCTGAATAATACCAGTTACACTTTAAAGGAGAACACTTTAACCTGTATTTAAGGCATGTTTGTCTTTTACTTTTGGACTGATTTGACTTTATGGAGATGGTTGTGTTTCATGTATAAATAAAGTTGTGTTTATCTGTGTTTTCTTACCTCTTCTTTCTGCTTCCCTAGATATTTCTCTTCCCGTTAATCCGGAGAGGGGGACAAAAGTTGGAACGAACAAAAGCAACACACGGTTGCATGTTAATGCCAAAGTGTCCTTACCTTGATTCAGGACCTCGCCCGACCATGAATGCCAAGGCCGTTTTACAATAACAAGGTATGTGTGCTAGTGTTTAGTTATTGTTTGTCCTTGAGTGTTGCGGAAATGACTTGACTAATGGGAATAATTGATATGTGTATTGTGTTTCTCTTTCATCCTCTTCTCTGTTCCCCTAGGTGTATCTTCATTGAGTTACCGCGGAAGGGTGACCACCCCTAGATGTTTTTCCCGATACAAATTTCTCTAGGAATGTTTCTTTTCTGTTAATCCGGGAGGGGGATGACCAAGTGGAATGCACAAAAGCAACACCGTTGCATGTTAAGTCCAAGAGTCTTTACCTTGATTCCAGGACCTCTCCGACCATGATGGCGAGCCGTTTAAAAGGTATGTTGTGCTAGTGTTTAGTTGTCCTTGATTGTTGACTGACTTGACTAATGAAACTAATTGATATGATTTTGTTTCTTTCTCTCTTCTCTGTTCCTAGGTGTTTTTTTCAATTTGAGTGACGTTTACTAAAAAACCCCCCATATCTACTTTGTTTTTTGTTGGGCCAATATTAACGACGTCACATCTTTTCACACACCCTCTCTCTCTTCCTCTTCCTTATTTCACTAAATTTTTCAAAACAATAAATTGGAATTCTTGTACAATTGCTACATTGGATATGAGTCCGGTTTTTGTTACAAGCCCTATCATTGCATTTAGAGGTAATTGAAAGGCGGCTATTTCTTCCTGCAGATATGTAGGAGAAAAGGATGAGGAGTAAGGCTGTTTTCATTCGTTTGAGTGTGGAATGAAAATACAGTCGAATCAATTTTTGCTCTGAAAAACTTTATTTTTCAAAAAATTTTAAATAAGCGATGTATGTTAAATAAACAGCCGGATTGTAAATTTTAACTGAGACAACCTCATCAGGTAGCATAGCAGTGACATAGTATCATAGTGAATCCCAATGTGGAATTCACATGTTTAAAATGTTAAAGTTACTCAACAAACTTGTTCACTTCAGTGTAACAATGATGTTAATATTACGAAACCAATGGTAGATAACATGTTTAAAAATGTAAATTCCCAGGGCATCCGTAAGTAGGTTTACGGTTGATGTCATTTTTACAGTATGTTCTGGGAAGTAAAACTAGCTGCCGGTATTTGTCCGTGAAACACCGGGATTTTTTTACAGTGGAGCAGCTAACACACAATGGCTAAACAATCGAAATCCCACATTTGGACACTGATTTGGGGGTACGGGTAAACTGAGAAAACCATAAACATCAACTGATAAGTTCTCAGTTTGTAGATGTTTATTACATGACTACTGAAAACAAAGCATTAATTTAAGGGATTTGTGGACCTTATGTAAAGTTGACACTAGGTCCAGACATTTGAACTGCAGGTGTTACTAATATTTGTAGACTGTTTTAACACGATTTAGGATGCACAAAGAGATTAACAGGTTGTCCATAGTGTGACCGGGTTTTTTTTTTTTTTTTTACCAGCCCATGGGCTGACAGCACACAGATTCCTACTGATACCAGACTAAGTAGCTGGATATTCCTGAAGCTGTACTTGACCGATTGAAGCGTGTGGACGAGTTGACAACTTTGGGGTGAAGGACTCACACTGGATTCTATGAAAAAAGAAAAAAGAAAGAAAACCAATTAATGTACAAATCTAATTTTTAGCACAATATGATTATTAAATGCTATAAAACAACAATAGCAAAATATTATTGTCAAAATTATCATTCCAACCTTGAATAAAAAGCCGCAATGGCCCAGATGAGGATGATGATGTTGTTCATTGTTGTTGTTGTGTCTTGTGTGATGATGAAGATTGTGTTCTGTCTCTGCTCTCAGTCATCACAGTGTTAAACTCATAGCACTATAAACACTCTCAGAGCACTGAAGCATGTGCTGATCGATGCAAAGAAGTAAGTAGATTCACAACAGCTTGAGCTGATAAACTCATATACAATAAAAATATAGAAAATATACTTACAGGACTAGGTTTGGGTATTGTTTGAATCTTATCGCATTCTAGTTTTGGTTCCAATAAGATAAAAAAAAAAAAATCCAATAAAAAAATTAAGTCAAACATTTAAATGTCAAACATATTTATTCTGTCATTTTACGAAATTTTCTGTTGCAGCTGAATAACATGAGCAAAAAGCAGCAGCTCACAGAAAAAACTTGGTTTGGTTTTAACAAAGCTAAAAACAACTAGACTAACAAATTCCAAACATTAAATTGTTAAAGACTCAATAAACAGTCAGCAATAAATTAGAGCAATAAATCAATTAGCAATAGTATAAAAAAATAAAAACTGAACAAATTTCAGTCAAGAAATTGACATAAATTCTAGGAAACACTAACACTCAAATTGGTTGACGCCCACTTAAGACAAAAACCACTGCATAATGATCAATGCAGAGTGAAAGAGAGGTCAGCTCTAAGACTGAACTGCCTTTTTCTACAGTGCACAGTGTGAGAACAGACACAAGCCAAACCCACACCGCTGTTCTCTCAGTTCTGCTTCAGATGTGTGCGCTGCATGCAAACAGTGTGCATGTTCTTTTTAGTTCCAGCTGCCGTTTAAGATCGCTTAAGATCACATTAAAATGCACGCGGTCTTATCATTCTTGGAAATTCAGAAACCGTTTGGAACAGGTTCGACATACCCAACCCCTAACAATCACTCGCTAATATAACTGCTTAGTAAAAACAAGGATTAATTTTTTTTCCTCGTAATCAGCAGTGTCTAGATATGATAATAGTGGTGATAAAAATGAACAGTATCTAGCTAGCTATCATTTATAAAACTTTCCATAGATTCTTCATCCTAAAATGTAATGATGCACAAAAGCAAGATTTTGCATACAAGCACAAATGTTTTCAGATTATACATTTGAGCACGCAGAACCTGTGTAAAATCCCTTTATAACAATCCCAGTCAGGGGAAGACTGTGTGTATGTGCATCTCCACCCCGCCTCCTCCCCGAAATAACCATATATGGAGAGCCATCGGTTTTAATGGCATAACCTCATCTGCATCTCATTTCTGTGCATATTACCATCCACTGGACACCATGTTACCAATCACAAAGGTACAAGATGTTAAAGAAATATGAGATATGCATTCATAAATTTTATTTGTGCCATACATACATTTTATATTCTAAAATTAATTCAATATTCTGTTATGTTTAGAATAAATATATCAATATATCCATTAAAACCAAACTGTTTAAAACAAAATAGTTCTCAGATAAATATTTAAGAACTGAGTTGATCTCATTGTTTTTTGCCAAATAGTATTTCGGTTATTTAAACAATTCAAATCAAATAAAATTTATGCAGTTTTGCTGATAAGGTGAACCTCGTTTTGCTATTTTTAGTAGAGAGACAGATAGGCCTATATTTATTGGGTGCAGTGTTATTACAATTGTCTAACTCAAGGCCACACTCTACAAAGTATAAAAAAGAAAGAAAATATGTAACGCAAGCAAATCTTGCTGTTGTATCTTTCAAAAACGGGGATATTTTTCATAATGTTGTGGAGATAACTTTACACGACATTAACACCCTCCTCGCTCAGCTGCGTGTTGTATTTCTTAACCTCAAACCGAAAATCGACCGCTAGGACCCCCCAAATCCAGCAGCCCAGCCGGCCGCTTAGTGGGGTGAAGGGTCTACCCACTGGCTGAGGTCAGCCTAAAAGACACTCAAGACAGTTAACGGGCCACTGCTGCACATCATCAAGAAAGCTTATCATTTGCATGTGCTTTTTAAGCCTTGGCCAATTTAAAAACATTCAAAAGAGTTTAAAGCATTCCAAACAATAGATGGTGAAAAAACTCCTCAACTGAGTAATTCACGCCAAGAGTGTTCCTCGGTGTGTGCAACGCAGAGCCAAAGGCTCACGGACAGAAACACCGAACTGAGCTCTCTTTCACGTCCTTCTGCAACCTGGAATGAACAACAAATACAAATCACAGCTTAAACATGCAAACAGACAAAGATGTGAAAGAGCGCACCAGCTCTCACAAGCATGAAGAGAGTACTTTCTTGCTCTTGTACTGACAAATACAGACAAAATTATGCTGTAACACCGGTCTTGGAGACTATCCTCAAAAAAACTGTCGGTTATGTCTAAGTGAAAGTAAAACAGTGGAGAAAGAAATCTGATGTATAAATTTTAATCTATTATAATGGATGCATTGTCTCTTAAAGTGATTTACTAGCTGCTGTAATGTTAAAATCCAAGAAAATGAAAGAAAGAAAATCACTGACTGATTTTCTTTGTAGTTTTAACAAGAATTAATCCACAATCAAACCAAAAATTATTCAGACACCAGATATAACTTTACTAGTGGGCGCAGGACACTATAGTTCATTTATGTAAATGAGGATAGAAAATAAAAGTAAACTGTGACACATATTTATACTCAACAATTCTTCATACAGTGGATCGAACAGTAAAACTGATAAAAACATTTGGGACCAAATATTATTCAGACACTTTGACCTGACCATGGTTTGCTTAAGTGTTTTTTTCTTTTTACACCCCAGACTGAACAAAATGAAGCATTGCTCGGTAATTGGTCAACAGAGTATTGCTAGTTGTGTAAATATTGTCATACTAACAGTTGTCTGAAGTTTTGTTGATTGTAATCCATTACATACTTTTCTATCAAAGTTATCTGACATTTTCAAGATGGATTTCTTGTCATATTTTATAACATTGCAAAACTATAGCAATACACTGTGATCATGTGAGAAAGTTGAAGGTTTCTGAATAAATTTGGTTTGTCTGATGTTATATGTTTTATTTTTTTTACAGTGAAGGGTATGGCATTGCATTACATTTGAGTATTCGGTTTCTTACCTGGAACACTACAAACTGAAAAAACTTACGGGTAAGGTTCACCCTAGAGCATCTTTGGTGTATGTGACTTTATTCTCAGGAAACCTCCGGCATGCTCAAGGGTAAGTGCTACACAGGCTAATTTCATTTTTGGGTGAACTTTACCCCTTATAAACCAGTCTGTAAATACAGCACAAACTAAATTAAAATAGACGCAAAAACAAAACAAAGTAAACAATTTCAAACAGGTGCCCACAGGACAAACCTGCACTGGCGCCCCGCGCAACCCAAGCTACGGACATGACGTTACCAGTTATTTTTATGGTACGAAACCCTATACAATATAAATTATATTGAAAAAGTGGAGGATGGAAATTCATTTTAACTTAGAAAAGATATTAAAAAGGTGTTTCAAAAATATTGACAATGCAAAGAAGTGGGCAGGATTTACAACAGCTTGAGCTGCTACAAGACTAATATGCTCTCTTTATATATAATGTTTTATTTTCAGAGTAATACCATTTACTGATAATTACATATTGATTAATAGTAAAATATTTGTTTTGTTAAATTGTTGTTTGGCTGGCTGATGTGACACTAGTCTTATTCATTATATTGATATCATTGTGGATGTTTCAGTTTCCAGTGCTGCTGTAGAAATAACATATTCATAACATATTCACATATTCTAGTCACGCATGGATATCTGCTAAGTGAAAGTATCTGATAATAGAGGAGTTACCAAGATAAAGTGAGTAACATTAGTCTGATCGTGTGATTCCAACATAAAAATATTTATAATGTAGCCTTTCATGTAGCATATTTTCTCAATTGTATAAAGATCATCAGGACTCATAATTGTGTCAAATTAGTCTAGACTCAAAAAAAAAAACAAAAAAAAAAACAAACAAAAAACACACGTAAATTGATGTGTCTTACCATATTATTTTATTGTATTATTTTAATTATGAACACACTGGTTTGTAGTGCAAACAGTTTTATCGTTTACTGCACTTTGTTATCCTTCTCGTTATTTCTCTAACAGAGGTTAATAAACCAGTAAGTCTTGCACATTAACAGAAAACAGCTTACTTCTGCTTTGAAAAATAAGGTGGATATGAGGGTGAGTAATTAATGACTGAATTTTCATTTTGGGGTGAACTAACCCTTTAAACTGGCTTTATTGCTATTTGTTCTAGTTTTTCTTTATTGTATGTGGATGTGTACAACTCAAGTGAAATAATGTGCTTGTTAGTTTTTATGATTAAATGTATTAAACATTACCTAATAATTACATTTCTTGTAAATTAAAATGCTTATAAATGTTATTCAACTTCTAATTCATACAGTCATGCACATCTTGAAAATCTACAAATGATTTGATCAGATGCTACACAATGATTAAAAGCTTGTGTTAATGCACAACACTTGTTCTGTTATTGAGGTGTGATACGGATAGAGTTAGGCTCCAGGGTTTAAGGGTTGGTAAGAGCTCAGCAGTGTACAGGGGTCAGTTTGATTAGTATATATGAACATGATTCAATCTGTTTATATTGCATTGTTTTGATAAATGAAAAATGAAGTATTTTCTTGATTTTTTCCCCTCCTGTTGATGTATGATTCAAGAATATTATGTTTAACTGTTCACAATAGTATACTAATGTAAGTGTTGAGGTGATTAAAAACATGTTTTGCACAGAAATTACAATGTGTGTTATGTCCTTACCAAGCATAGATAAACTTAACTAACCACACTTTACACAAACATTGTTACAGTAGATAAAGTGTAGTGCCAATAAAGATATACACAATTGTAAATGTTTATAACATTTACAATTGATGAATAGTTTCCACTTTAGATTGGGCATGCAACAAAAACATAACAAATAATCATAAATATTTAAGGAGGTGCAAATAGGAGTCTAACACAACAACCCAAGACCAAAATATTATGAACTCGTCAGACTGTTGATTATATTACCCATGGAATAATTTGCTAAGTGCCTGAACACATGTCTAATTAAGATATAATTTTCACACGTATTTGTAAATGTTATGCATATGAGCATGGAGTCACATCTGCTGACCTGGTGAAGGTTAAATGACATTTGTAAGCATTCAAATTGTAACATTAACAAAATACATTGAAAGTTGCTGACATTTGTAACAAATTTGAATGTACCTTAAAATAATGATAATTTGGTAATGTTTCTCATAAGTTAAATAGTTAACATTAACCAGCCAACATTAATCGCCTATTTCTAAGATATGTGATCATAAATTAAGTAATGATTAGCTAAACATTGACCCATAATGTTTTGGTTAATTTATTAATGGTACACAAGTCTATTTTCTAAGTGTTAACACTCTTCAAGCTACTCACGTTCCCTTCAAGTCCCCTTCAATAACATTTTCAAATTGGGACTGGGAGATCGGGAACTCTGGGACCCGGCGGGGGGCAGGACCCCGACGCAGGGCAGGGGGGGGGGGGTGTTGGTGTTGGGGGTACGAGTCAAGTCTGGAGCTCTTTCATCACGAGTTTCAGATACTAGTCCTGTTACAATGTTGACTCGAGTCCTGAGTGTACACAACTTGGTTGCTCTATCGAGTCTGGCATCGACGAATAGTCAGATCGGGGGAAATTAACCAACTATCTCGCTCGAAGGGTTTAGGACACTTGAAGTATACCTGAAGTGACTTAGGGGGCCATCTTCGTTCAGCTTTTCCGTGATTGAAGGTGAGGGACATTTTAGTTACAACCTGAAACCAGATGATCATATTGGGTGGAACCAACTGACACTTAATTCTGCACCCTCATCTTTAAAATACACTAGAGTCTTGATTGAATGATATTGTATTATGTGTGTTTGTTCACTGATCAGTGTTGTGTGTGATGGTGTTTGTAGAAAACATCGGCAGTGGCTCTCAGCTGTAATCAGTGTGCAGTCCCTGTGACTCGGACTGACGGAGGTTTTTTGGTACGACGCCTGCCATTTTTATACACTGAACTGTGAACACATCTTTACTGTTGATTTGCTGGTAACTCATACAGTCACTATGCTCCCCCTGACTGCTTCATCTGGGGTCTCTGCAGACTCTTCACTGACATAGATTGTTGAAGAGTTGAAACATCAGTTCCATGTATCACTCCATTTCCACGGAAGCATTGATGGAGTTCCTGACTGAAGGGTTTTGATGTGGTGACGAAAAGTGTAGGAGAATTCTCGAAGGGCTTTCTGTAGGAAATCATGAGAAACAATTTCTTAGCACCACCTGTCTGAACTTCTACCAATAGCCTTCTGCCTGGTTTTCAAGGTCAAGAGTGGACTGATTTGTCCGTTTCATGAAACATGTTTTTGCTGGAGTCGATAGTCATCTTTACAGCGCAAACTGGTCCTTTCGGGTTCCCTGAAGAACAATTTAAACCACTGAATTGAAATAAAATTGTTACAATTGTTTTTAAACGTGGTCAATGCAGTAAATTGAATTACAATTGTTTTTAATACCTGACACTACATCCCCTAAATTCAACATCCAATGATGCTGCAATTCGATCATTGTAGTTGTTTGCTGGCTGTTATTATGATCAAACAGTTTCTCGCAGCAGCATATGAAGCTGTTAAACACGATCACAGCCTTCATAAAAACTCTCAAGAGCACTGCAAGCATGTGCGGAACGATGAGCGCGCACACGCTATGGACGCTAGTATTTTTAAATGTCCAGTTCACCGCCTTGAGACGAATATAGTTTTTAAAACAACGCGCTGCATAACACATTTCAACATTATATATAATACTTTAAAAGCCATATTCACATAACTTTATTTGATAGTTTGGACAGAATCATTTATATTATTGAGTTTGTAGTCATTACTGTGTGATCAGAGTCAGTTGTAAAAACTTGTTATATTCCTTACTGGTGACCATCTATAAGGTTTACATGTAATAAAGCTCAGGCAGCACGCTTTGGGTTGTTTACATGGGCTCTGCTAACATCGCATTGGACCTCCGATGTGGCGCGCAGACGGCCGCTGCACTGCTTGGCTCAACACGTGGTGATTTGTTATGCTTTTTGTTTTGAGTTTTGTCCGATAGCTCTCTTGATTGGGCAAACTACGACTCGATCAGTTTCACCAAGGGAGTTGAATACGCTGAAACATTCGGCCGAACACAATCCACAAACAGCTTATTTACCTTTGCGTATTGCAATTAATTTCCGTTCGATACGTGTATAGGCTGAACGTTGTGGCGGTGGCGGAGTGCGTTTCTTGCGGCGATGAGTTTATTTCAAATGCTTTCTAATAACGCTGCAAAGGGGTGTGCTGAAAGCCGTAGCTGGTCCACTGCGCCGTAACCTTAGACCCACTGACCCCAGGCACAGCCCCGAAGGTTGTCGGTAGTTTTGGAGACGCCGAGTGCCTTTATCAATCCATCTGGCAAATCTCCGCTCTATACCCAAGACAACATACGGTTACGCGAACTTCTTTCTGCTTTCCCCTGGACCAACATAAGGATTTAATCACACCCGCTGCTGCCTGCTCTGTTCATTGCGACGTGAAACCTGGTCTCCATGACGCGATACTGGGATAAGCCGCGCTCCCCACTGCCGGGTCTTTCAAGCGGTGTATATGATTCGCGACGCACGAATCACGGGGACATCGCGCGGCGGTGTTGGGAGAAAACTGAGTCACATAGACTAATTTGACTCACAACTATGAGTAAATATCCTGATGATCATTTGATTAACCTGAGATTAAATATGCTAATGATAACAAGGCATTCGACTATTATAAATCTTTTGTGTTCTATTTGGTGGGTTGGGACATGCTTTATACAGCAATGAAACGGTGGTGCACAAGATGTAGCCTGGGTTAACGACAGAATGTGCTGATCAGATCAGAAGTGCTTTCTGGCAAACTGCAAACTGCCTTATCGCTATTCCGCCCTGTTGTAGTTTCACTCGTCTAATCTGGTGAGAGCTTGTTACATCCCTCCGCAAGCGCACATACCGCCTGGCTTTATAGAAACAAATCCGTGACCATATCCCAGAGACAGAATAAGATCACCACCACCCGGGACTCTGTTTTAACATCATTCTTGGGACTTTGAATAAAGCCCAATCTCTCCCGTGAACTGCACAAAATACAGACAGACACTGTGTAACATCTTGCCACCAGAGACCGTAATATATTGGATAAACTGTTTTACACCCCAATAAAGGCTGCATATCCACGCGTGTTTTCCAACCTAGCATAGGCTTTTGGACTGTTCTGATCACTGGATCCTGCTTGCAGTCTTATACTCCACACCCTAAAAGGCTAAAAAGACTTAAGGAAACCTGCCTATAACCTGTAGGAAAGACTGTAAAGGAGACGGACCAACTGACATTGAGAGCAGGATTTTAAAGCACTGGGTTGTTGACCACACTGATGGGGGGTGAGAGTGTCGTTTGAAGCTTGCTCCAACCGATCTGGCACGAACTACCGAAGAACGTAATCATCATATTATTTAGTTTCTGTAGGTAGGATTATGCACTATCGTTCCCAGCGACGTATAGTTAAAACTTTCCACAATCGTGTACGCCCTGTTTTACAGAAAAACTCATACATTCTTTCGTCCAGGGGCCAAAGAGGATTGCTCTTACATGAAAATGGGCGACAGAGTCTTGTATAGAGTTCATGTCATGAAAACACCACTGAACAAAAGAGATTAAGCGGTAGCGGACCTACTCTAATGATAACCTGCATGATTGGTCCCCTCACTGTAACTAGTTCTCTTAACAGATGGAGCTAAGCTTTAATGACAAGCGATCTCAACTTCAGTATTGGAAAGGACTGAGAGCCATATACCAACTACAAGACACCACATCCACCTGCCCTGAGGCTTAATTACAATCCAACTTGCGAACGACCTGACTGACGGGGTTTTAATTGTAGATTTGTAAGACCCCCCACACTCCTGCCTGACTCAGCCGTCTCCTACACTAACCGTTTAACACCTCCTGCAATCTCCCCTCACTCCCACATCCTACCTGCTCTTAAGGATCAGGAGAAAATACGATTAGTGCGTCCAGGTCTTACAGGAAGAACAAACGACACAGCAGCCTGTTCGGTAGAGAACTGTGCCTGCACCAAACAGGGCGTGCACTCCATCGTGTTTACAGCATTTACCACACGATCCTCTGGATATTGTTGTGCAAGTGCCGTTCTGCTTCAAAATGCGTCCACATGCCACCATGTTCATCCCCTGTTCAGCCAAAGTAATTCGCAAGATAAACCGGAAGGAACATCCGTCTTAACCGACTACAGACCTGTTGGCTCCTAACGTCTGTCGTCATGAAGTCATTTTGAAAACTGGTTCTGCGGACTTAATAGGAAAGGACCATCACTGGACCCTAACAGGACCCCCCTGCAGTTTCGCGTACCAGAAACAGGTTCTGTGGATGCTGCTATCAAGCATGGGGATTGCACTCTCATTCCTTGAAACATTCTGGACCCCAAAACAGGGAACTGATACTGTGTCAGGTCCGGTGTTTGTGGACTTCTCAGTATCGTGGTCTTTAACACCATCATCCCAAAACAGGCCCTCCAGACCAAACTGACGCCCGCTCTCTGTTCCCTAGCTCTATCTGTCAGTGGATCACCAGCTTTCTGACAGATGGCACAGCTAGTGAGATTGGGAAATTCATGTCACACAGCTGCTCCCAACACTGTGGTGCGACACCACAGGGTGTCGTTGCTCGTCTCCCACTGCTCGCTCTCCCTCTAGTCTCCCTCCCTCTTACACCAACACCGTGACTGCCACCCTCCCAAATACCCTCCCTCTGTCAAGCTCTCGACGTTTTGCAGCAACACTACAGTCATCGGCCCTCATTCTGATGGTGACGAGGCTGCTTACGACAATAGGTTGACGCAGCTGGCTGTCTGCCGTGGCAGTGCTTAACAACCTGACTGAAACACGTCTCAAAACAGTGGAGATGATTGTGTGGCGACTTCAGGAGAAAACCCCCCTTCACCTCGCCCCCCACTCACCACCATGACCAGCACCTGTGGCTGGCAGTGGGAGTCATTCAGATTCCTGGGAACCTACACCATCCTCTCAGGACCTGAAGTGGGGGACAATCACATTGACTCCATTGTTAAAAAGGCCCACACAAAGGTTGTACTTCCTTCGCCAGCTGAGGAAGTTTAAACTGCCACAGGAGCTGCTGAAACAGTTCTACTCAGCCGTTATGAGTCTGTCCTGTGCACTTCAATAACTGTCTGGTTTGGTTCAGCTACAAAATCAGACATCAGAAGACTACAGAGAACGGTTCGGACTGGCTGAAAGAATTATTGGTGCTCCCCTGACCACCCTTCAAGAACTGTATACATCCAGAGTGAGGAAAAGGGCTCAGAAAATCACTCTCGGATCCCTCTCATCCAAGTTACCCCCCTTTTTGAACTTTTGCCATCTTGGCCATTGCTTCAGAGCCGCAAATACCAGGACAGTCAGGGCACAAGAACAGTTTCTTCCCCCAGGCAATCTACCTCATGAACAGTTAAATGTTCACCACTTAATGAAAAAAAGGTGCAATATTCTTATATTATTTGTTACCCCTCATCCAAGTACATCACTCTGCATCTCCACTCTATTCTAATCCATTGTCCATCTATAGCACAACCTGTTCATCACAATTTTATTTATTTTTGCAATTTGTTTTTTTTGTTTTTTTTGTTGTTGTTTGTCTCTCTCTCTGTGTACTGGAAGCTTATGTCACTAAAACAAAATTCATTGTTATGCGTAAGCATACTTGTCAATAAAGCTCTTTTCTGATTCTCTGATTCCTGATTCTAACAGTTTTAGAAGTACTTGTCACAAAGTTCACCCATCCCCGTCACCTTAACTATTTCATTTACGTGAACCTCCTTTCCCCAGCATCCCGCCTGCTTCACACCTGCAACCATGATTGCCCAATCAGCACACACTGCCACCCATTCACCCCATCACATATATATATAAGCAGTCACTTTCACACCTTAATTGTCTGGTCTAGTCCAAGGTTTTGTGTCCCATACCTGGAGTTCTTTTCCTAGGTCAAATGGCTTTTCTCTTGTCCTTGGCATCTTGTCTTCAGCCTGCCACCTGCTAAAGAGGAAAAGAAACCATTGTCTTTACTCCTTACCTGACTCCACCTACTCTCCGGACTCTCACCTGTTACCTCCCGCACCTGTCTTCCGCTGGTCTGCATCATCCCACGGAAACTCTGTAATGATATACAATGATCGGTTATTAACCTGAGCTAAGTCCAGTACTTTTCCAAAGACTATTGAGTAACTCAACGTTTGCTCTGCATCTCTCTCCGCCTGCACCAAGCGGTAACTGAAGATGACACCTACAGTCGTGTCTCCCCGAGGTCTCCTTTCTGTAGTGGGACAATCACTATTCATCAATGGAATAACTACACGGAAAACCAAATGAGTAACCAATATTATCGTTCTATTAAACTCAGTTAATTACTCCGTGGAATGTGTTAGTTCACAATTAGCGAATCGAGAACTATTTTCACGTCTCCCATGTCTCACTTTCAGATTTGCCATGGACCACCACCGGTTTCAGTGTTTTCCTGTCTTCTTTTTGGTTTAGTTCTTTTGCCCTTATTTGGTTGATGTTCCTTGTCTCGTTTAGCATTATAGTTTACCTCATCGCTGTGTCCGTTAATTATCCACGTTTGTCTATGTATTTAAGTGGCTCCCACAGACATTTGGTCTGTCACCATTATACCAAGTTGTTTTCCCTCACCATCTGCCCATTGGTTGGATAGTTTATTAACAGTTTTTGGACTTTACCCTGCTAGCTCCGTCGCCTCGCTTCTCAACATAACCCGTGACCAATGCATTGAACTATTAATATATATATACAGATCCATAATTAATATAAAACTAATCAATAACTAACGCAGGACAGATTAACATTATTAAACCACTTACATAATCAATAGGTAATAATATACCAATAATTTCACTTACAGAACAGGTTACTGACTGGGTCATTTTAAAGAAATGGGTTTTTAATTGCAATGTTTTGGTCTGTACTCCTGTTGAGTTTTCATGCTATATACTGTACTCATTTCCCTCCCACATTATTAAATAAAGAAGGCAGCTTAGAGCTACACTTCTCACTTTTTTTAGGAATAGTTAGAAGACTTAAGATCAGGTTTACATAACTCTTGTAAAAATAATGGCAATCCAGTAGTAATGACTCAAGTGTCACCAAATCCATCAGAAGGCATTACTATCTAAAAACGTAAATAAACCTCTAAAGCTAACGGTGATTTCAGTCATTAGAGTTTACTTGCTTTTCACTTTAGAATACGGTTCCAAATGTGTAATTCTTCCTAAAGGATTTGGTAATACTTGAGTAGTAAAATACATGTGCTCATTCAGCTGAGACAAAATGGGATCAAATAGGTTGGTGTACATGCCATTTAATTTGGGTTAAATGGTCATTACACAACTCTCTGGAATATCTGATTGTGATTTGTCAAGCAAGGCACTTTGTGGTGCATTTTTGAACATTTATTCAGATTTAAGGCAAGGATGAGAGTTTCTATAAGTGTTTGTTTATCTCCGTGTTTTA
Source organism: Cyprinus carpio (assembly GCF_018340385.1). Classification (NCBI taxonomy): domain Eukaryota; kingdom Metazoa; phylum Chordata; class Actinopteri; order Cypriniformes; family Cyprinidae; genus Cyprinus; species Cyprinus carpio. The sequence goes on along the minus strand of NW_024879272.1, from coordinate 821,521 downwards.
AACATCACTGTTGATCTGTGTGTGTTGTAGAGCAGCTGCAGTGTATCTCAGCTGTATCAGTGCAGTCACTGTGTGAATACATCTTTACTGTTTGGATAGTGGAGATGGAGTTCCCGACTGCAGTCTATGGCAGGGGTTCCCAAACTTTTAAGCCCGCGACCCCCATGATAAATGCGCTGCTGCCCCGCGACCCCGCACCCCCACCCCCCACCCCCGGGACAAAATTACAAATTGAATTAAAATATATATATATTATATTTTTTTTTATTTGTATCAGACTTTTCTGCAAAAACCATTTAACAAGTATTGAATAAACCCTTTCACACGTAAGTTTAAAATATTCTGGCTGACCCCCCAGCGTGAGTTTTTCAAGGCGATCGTTATTTAGATGTGTCACTTTATGGTTTCCATGGTGACGCGTCATTGCTTTTCACGTGACACACCGCAGAAACAACAGAGCTGAATGAATGATGATGTGCTTTTATGTCATTTTTCCTTTTTTATTCAAAATATTCACAAATTTGTTAGATATGGAATGAAATAGCTGATATTCCGATTTTCAAATATATGCAAGTGGAAGTGTTTTGTTGTTTAAACACCTTTATAACGATCGCGTTAGTTGAGCTGTATGCTCGATGGGCGCCGCCATCTTAGTTTGAAAGCCGCAGACGCAGTTCAGAGAATCGGATCTGTTGGATTTACAACACGTGAATTCATCCACTTCTCACGAAATACATACAAGTAAGTGGATGGTGAACTGGGTGAATAATAGAGTAAACTTTAAAGTTACTTACACAATGTGTATCTGATATGCATAAAACGTGTCTAATTATAATGGAAAGGATTATTATTGCCTCGTCCTTTGACATCAGTGTGTATTTTACAAACTCTAAATGTGGGCCTATTGTTTTTTTTAGTACTTATATGTCTGAAACCTAAAATAAATATTATGTGGTTGAAAACACTGAAAAGTTGTGATGACAGCTCTGAGTCTGAGCGCGCCTGTCTCTGGCTCAGCGCCAGCCAACGCGCGAGAGCATATTTGAATTTCACGTCATGCACTGACCGGTGTGATCGTACACTCCAGGGACCAGCCTAGACTGATCACACCGGTGTGATCGTACGTGCGAAAGGGTTATTAATTGCAACAAAAATATATAAGGCCTATATATCTTTCCCCTTTTTTATAGAAATCATCTCGCGACCCCTGTGCCGGGGTCCCGCGACCCCCCGGGGGGTCGCGACCCCCACTTTGGGAACCACTGGTCTATGGCATACATGAGGAGTTTAGGAGCTTCTCCAGGTTTCTGCTTATACCAGACTAAGTCAATAGAGGTTAGTCCTACATCCAGACTACACTCTATTGAAGTTGTTTGACCGAGCTGGACAGTTTTAACTTTAGGCTGAGTCACAGTGACTCCTCTGGATTCTGAATAAAATAAAACCAATTAATGCGTAAATCTAATTTACAGCACAATATCGATTAATTAAAATGCTATAAAACAACAATAGCATAATATAACTGTCAAATTATCATCCCACCTTGAGAAAAAGCCGCAGTGGTCCAGATGAGGATGATGTTTTGTCTTGTGTGATGAAGATTGTGTTCTGTTCTGCTGTCAAAGCTATTTTATTCACATAAACATCGGATGATGTGATTATTTTTTCTTTAATACAGATGATGCCAATGTATTTTTTTTGATGAGTCCCTATATGTTAGCAATAATACTGTTGCCAGGTTTACACAACAAAACCCACACATGGACATGAAAAACGACCCCGTGGCAACAGTGTAAAGTAGCCAATTCCAAGGGAAACCTGCACATTGCCAACAATGTAGACGGATCATGTTACATTGGACACGACCCGCTGTTGCGGCGCGACCAAAACAGCTTGAAGTTGTCTAATTGGCACTATCTCCCTGCTGCACTAACAAGCTATAAGGGCTTTCCTCTGTAAAAAACCTCATGAACACTTTTAAGCTGCTATTATGCTGTCCCCTTCAAAAATTGCTCTTAGACCTCAACCAGCATTAGGTCCACCTGCTCGCTACATGGCTCCTTGCCACCACGCTAACTGTTGCACTCCACACCTGGACTACAGTTCCCCATCAGCCATTGCGGGGGGACTAATTACACCACAGCTGAATGCACTGATTTGCACACAGCTGTAACCATCACACTTCACTATATAACACTCACTTAGATCACTTTCAAAACTGCTGAGTATTGTTCTGCACATATCCCTCTCCTAGTGATAGCTGCGATACATAAGCCTTTCTGTGTTAGTTTCTAGTTTTACTTAGTTTTTAGTTCTTTTCTTTGGCCTTGCCGTGTTACTGTTGTTGTTTTAGAACCCCTTTGTGCCCTGGATACTGGAATTAACCCGCCCTCTCTTGCGTGTACTCTCTGGATATTGTTCGCGACGCCCAAGTTCATCAAAGAACGCACAACTTTGCCCTAGTAGCAATATTCTTTGTGTCTTGCCCTTCTATAAATACCTGTTTTGCCCAGTGTTTGACCTATGCCTGATATGACACACGTCTCTGCTCTAATAAAAGCTTCGCCAACATGGATCTGCCACGTCCTCACAACTTGTGAGCCCCGTTACACTTGGTGTCTCATACATTGACTGAAGCAACAGACTTTACTCTCAAGCACAATGCTGACCCAAAAAAACTACATTAAACGAACAGATCTCTCTCTTGTGGCAAACAACACATTAATACATTTTCAGATTAATAAGTTTACTCTCCTTATCAGTTATGACTTTTTCATAACTATTTTGTAAATATATCAAGTCACCTCTATGGTCCACACACAGGTTGCCTAAGAGGTTAAACTGTTAACTGGTTATACATGGTGGAAGTTTTGCCATGGACAAGCACCCACACAAATTTTCCCTCGAGACAGTGTTCCAACTAGTAAGTTATATATAATGGTCATTATATAAATAGTCTGTGAAATGCATGATACAACTGATCATTCATGTTGTTTGTGATCCTCTCATCAGCAGCTTGCATGTCTCTCAGGCTGTATCATTGCAGTCACTGCGTGACTCTGAATGTGACCGGAGGTTTTGTACAACTCTTGTTATCAACAACCTGTCCTTGGTGCCTCCAACTAATAACGCTCGTATTACGCTGAACATACGACCCATCAGAGCGTATACTAACAAATTGCGCCCCTATCGGCCAAAAGGTTGTTTCATATTAATGTTTTTTACGTCTTGTTATTTGCAACTGTGATTTTGCGTTTTGGGGGGGTGTAGCTCAGTTTAGTAGATTATTGCGTTATAAGCTTGATATGCAATAATGCTATCATGGGTTCGATCCCAGAGAACGGACGTCTCACGTAAAATGTATATGCCTCCAAAGAATCATAATTTAGGCATGATTTTCTGTGAGGTTAGGTTTAGGGGGGTTGGGGGTTTAGGTGTGGTCATTTGAATTGAATCAGGAAGCCCCCACCCCTTAAAAAAGTGTAAAAAATATGTAACGGGTTCCATTACGCAATCTCTCAGTGTACTTATACTCCATACGGTGTAATACCCAGTTCCCACACACTTGGCATTTAAACCTAACCGCTCGCGTTTGGATTTGTAATGACGCGTTATCAACTCATTTCATGCCGACAGCACGCAACGCGATACTGTCATTATTGTTTACCCCCCACCTCGCTAGAGGCGCCACTTAACGTTAAAACGTAAATATAGGTCGTAATAAAGGTGCTTGCACAAACACATACCCCTCTACTCCACCTTTATAGGCGTCTTCTTTCGTCTCTGAGCCGATCATTGTGGTGCGTGGGCTCACGGACACGAGGGCTCCTTTAGTACTCCCTGTTGGCAGACACCAAGTATTTACTGTTGTGTAAAAACATGTGGGCGGGTTTAACTTGAATCAGTAAAAAATCTCATGGCGTAGCTTCATCGTGACTCCACTGATGGTCAAGTTTGGTGGAAATACTTCTTCCTTACCCGTTGCCTTAGGGTTCCACTGCCGGCTGAATCTAGATGGAGTTTCCTGACTGGAGGGTGTTTTAATTTTGCTATATGAGGAGTTTTAGGAGTTTCTTCGTCCAGGTTTCTGCTGATACACATCGCTATAGCTGCTATCGAGTATATTCCCTTGATCTGTACTACACCTGCTATTGGAAGCTGTATTGACCGAAGCTGGACAAGTTGTTAAGAACAATAGGTTGAGACATCACAGTGACCCCTCTTAGCTCCCACTTCTGATCGAGCTTGAATGAAATAAAATAAATTATCTGTTGACACAATACTCTCGTTTCTTACAATAGCAACATCGGCGAATATTGTGAAATACCTGACCGGTCGTATGTAGGTAAATAATTAACATATCTATCAATCATCCAAAACATAGACATCCTACTGTGTTAACAACCCTTGAATAAACGGGCGCAATGGCTGTTCCATATATGGTGATGACATGCTTGTTTCCTACTTGATGTGTTGTCCATTTGTCGTGCCCTCGGTCTCGCTCGTACTTGTCCACTTTGTATGATCGATTGCTGTTCTGTTCTGCTCGATCAGTCTGCATGAATAGCCCGTGTTCAACTACTCACCAGTTCTGTCCATCTATGTAACACGTCACGGTCTCGAAGCTGCTGAAGCATGTGCTGACGATGCCAAAGAAGTGGGCAGGATTTACAACAGCTTGAGCTGATAACAACGTCATACACAATAAACAAATAATAGATAAATAAATTTTAACAAGCTCCTGACTACGGTTGGGTAGCTGTCGCTGGTGCATAGGTCGAATCTGATTCTGCTTATCGATTCCTAGTTTTTCGATTTCCAATAAGATAAACAAATCCAATTAAAAAAATGAAGTCAAACATTTAAATGTCAAACCATATTATAGTCTTCGTCATTTTATGAAGCGTTCTGTTGCAGCTGAATAACATGAGAAAAAAAAGCAGCAGCCCACAAAAACTTAAGGCTAACAAGAGGACTTTTGCCTATGGTTTTAACAATAAACCTCCAAAGCACACACAACTAGCGAAACAATTCCAAACCTTAAACTGGTTAGAATGAGTAACCAGTCAGCACTACTTAAGGACAAATAAATCTATGTAGCAATAGGCATTACAAGAGAACTGAAAACACATTTCAGGCACGAAATTGACTATAAAATTAGAACACATGCTTACTTTTTTTCTCTTTCTCATCTGTTGAACGGTCCACTTAAGACAACAAAAAAAAAAATGGCTTGCATAATGATCACAAAGTGAAAGGAGAAGTCATCTCTGGCCCTAACCATGCGCGGCTGGAACTGTTTCATGCGGGGGGGGCTGAGGGCTGGTTGGAAAATATGGTGACGTCATTATGTTGGGACGACGACATAAATTTCTCTAACTACTTCTTCTCCCCTGGCGTGAATTGTTGCTGTTTAATCACAAAAATTGTCAGCCTACTTGATGTACTTGTACTTTGTGTTTTACTAAAAATAAATCAAATTAAAAATCATCAAAAAAAAATCTCTGTCACTCGTTTAGGCTATGTGTTTGTAAGCCATTAAAGAAACTATTTGTTTCATAAGTTGTGTCAATAATTATAGGCTAATGTAATTTTTTATTATTATTTAATCACATTTTTTATGAAACGGAGCATGCCAGCATGAGAAAATATGATACATCATGCGCAATAGCTAGGGAGACATGGCAGTGGGTAAGACATGATTTGACCCCCTTTATCAGTTTTGTTTTTTAGAAAGACTCGGTTTAAAAGATTTTCGTTGTTGTATAAAAGTGTCTCTTTAATTTTGATCAATATTTTATCAACCCCATTGCCTGATTTAATCACCAAGCCAATATTTTATCAGACAATGTAATAAGGTGCCAGGCAACATCACGTTTATTGCACGTGGAACTGGAGGGCGCAGAAACTCAGCTTGTGCTTCACAGACAGTTTTGAGACATATAGGCTATCTATGTATAGAAAACGCTAAAAAAATGTCTATCTTGTAAACGCCCACAACAATATATTCAACACGAAAAAGAAATAGGCTACGCTCTGAATATGTAGGCCTAAAGCCATATGTGACATATGTTCATTTCTCTCGGCGCTTCACCTGGAAGAGGACGTCATGGTCCGCATCGTCTTTTGGCAGCGACAACAGAAAATATTAAAACTAAATTATCATTAGTTGTTATCTAGTATACACTATATCTTAATCCCACATTAAACACCATTATGTCCCTCTTTTTTTATGTATTTATTTTATTTTTGTCACGTTTTTAAGTACAATATTAGCGTTACTCCACAGCCCCCCACCAAGGGTGTCGGATGCTAGGACGACGGGGGGCTGCAGCCCCCGCAGACACCCCCCTTCCCGACGCCATTGCCCGGAACTGCCCTAGTTCCTACAGTGCACGGTGTGGAGAAACAGAACACAAGACGGCCTGGAAGGGGAACCCCACCGCTGTTCTCTTGTGCTCTGCTCAGATGTGTGCGCTGCATGCAAACAGTGTTGCATGTTCTGTCAGGTTCCAGCGCTTGAAATCGTTTAAGATCACATTTGAAATGCACGTGTCTTATCATTCTGAAATTCAGAACCGGGTTTGGAACAGGTTCTCGATACTCCAACCCTAACAATCACTAATATAACGTTTAGTAAAAACAAGGATTATTTTTTTTTTCCATAATCCAGCAGTGTCTGATATGATAATAGGTAGATAGAAATGAACCAGTATTCAGCTGGGCTCATCATTTATAAAACTTTCCATACATTTCATCCTACAAAATGTACGTAAGCACACAAAGCAAGATTTTGCGTACGCAGCAAATGGTTTTCAGATTATAAAAGCATTTATAACGCAGAAACCTGTGCAAAAATCCATTTAATAACTCATCAGGGATGGAAAAGAGAGAAGAGGGAAAAGAGTTGTGTGTATTTGCATCTTCCACCCATCTGTCCTCCCAAAAATAACCCATAATATGAAGCTTACCAGCCGGGTTTTACGAAGCATAAACAGCATCTCCGTCTCATTTCTGGGCATATTACCCCCCCCCCATAGACTGTAAAAAAAATATGGACGTAGTTGTCCGTGACATCACCCATAGTCCTCCAGAAGAGAGGGTTTGAAGCTCAAAGTGTGCAGAGCGGGCCGTCCGGCATCTTTGGCCACGCGTCGTCACCGTGCGACTCTACCAGGATAATCAAAAATGGGCACAAAGGCCAAGGAGCTGGTTGCTGAAGCCACGCCCACCTAGCGCAACGGCATTCTCAACAGTGCAATCCCCGTCACTCAAGTTGGCCATGCCCTTAATTATTGCAGAACTACAGGTTAATATTAATTAAAACGGAAAATATGAGTTATAAAAAAAAAATTCCACATCTCCCTCACAGTTGTCATGAAGGGCAAAATTAGCTATATAGACAAAAATCATTTTTTGAACCAGTAGCTGTAAACATGTTTTTTTTTTTTTCCTAATTTTAAAGTTGGGCATTTTTAACATGGGGAGTCTATGGGACGTGGAACTCCCTTTTGCAGACCCATCCTCAATTTGTGGCCAGTTGGATGAAATTGCAGTTTTAGTCACTTCCTATTGGCTTCACGAGAGAGATCGGGAGAGTTGCCCGCGACGATATTACCATCCACTGGACACCATGTTTTAACACCTTCAAGGGTTAGATGTTATCCATGCATTGTGTGCCAGACATAAATTTTTGTTCCATACAACAAAAACCAAAACAAAAAAACAAAAAAAAAAGTTAATTATGTTTTATATTTGTATTTTTTATTTTTAATTTTTTTATTTTTTTAGATTTTTTTTTTTTATTTCTATTTATTTTTTTTTTTATTATATTATATTATTTTTTTTTATTATATATTAATTTATTATTTTTTATTTTTATTATTGATATTTATTTTTGCCATTACATATTTTGGGTATGGTATTTATGTATTTTTATTTTTATTTTTATATTATATTTATTAATATGTTTTAATTTTTATTTAAATTACGTTTATTTTTTTTTTTTATATTTTAATTATATTTTTAATTGTTACGTTTCGCAATAAAATAGCAATATATCCATTACAAAAACCTAAACTGTTTATAAACCCAGTCTCTCAGGAGTAAATATTTAAACGAATAGAGTTTGATATCCCACTCATTGTTTTTTCCCACTTGTCCAAATAGTATTTTCGGTGCTTTTTAACAACTGCCAACATCAAATTAAATTTATACAGTTTTGCTGATCAAGGAACATCATTTAGCTATTTTTTAGTAGAAAAAGTATAAGCCCTATATTTACAGGCAGTGTAATTACAATTGGGTCTAACTCAGCGCATCACTTACAATAGTCTATGTATATAACACAAAAGGCCCCCTCTATTAATGGAATAGAGCCAGCCAGTGTTCTAAAACCAGTTTGGGCGAGGGTTGGAATGAAACCATGACCTAAGACTCATCTGTGTGCAATACAGACTCAGGGACTGATTGGTAGTGTCTGACTCTGAAGCTGAAAGCAACCGAGAACTCTAACAGCGAGCAGATGGAAGTGGTAATCATGTGACGCGCCGTGCAGCAGCGCCGAAGTTTAACTGTAGCCAGGCAAGAGGCAGTCCCTCACATAATACAGGCATATGGTCAGAAAACACTGTGTCACATATCTCTAGATTACAACAGGCAAACCATATGCATAAAACACGATCAGTGTGTGTCCCATGTTCGTGTGTGGGTCAAGTCACAGATGGCAACCAAGATTAAAAGAAGCCAAATGAGGTTTACAAAACCTAATTGCCATTGCTTATCAGACAACACACATGAACATTAAAATCCCCACAATACGAACACATGAGCAGATTTATGCATGATTTCGCGGCAAAATCATAAAAATCATTAAAAAGTCCTTATGTAGTGGGGGGGCCGATAGCCACAGCACATCCCTGTGTGAGGACGACCCATCTCAAATAACTCAGTTCAAAAGCTGCGGAAAGTGGATGACAGCAATATCTGCGTAACATTTATCATGACTCTTATATTACAGTCGGCTAGTTCTCCTCCTCGGCCAGATTTTGTGCGGGTACAGTACAAAATAGCAGCAATCATGGTGTAAAAAAATTCAGTGAAAAGCGTCAGACCTCACCCATCACTACAGAGCCATGGTCTCAGTTACACAGAGGAAATCCAATCCTCCGGGACGTGAAAAATCTTTAATTAACAAAAGTCCTTTTTTGGCTAGAGATCTAGCATTTACCAGCCCAAACCCTGGCAAGGAACCAGCGGGTCATCGGCGCTCGACGCAGCAGAAGATGGAGCCGGGGCGCACCAAGGTGAGCCGGGAAGGCCTCGCCAGAGAGCTGGGGCAAAGGTTTTCATGTCCACGTCATCACTCCCTTACTAATATAAAACTATATTTTATTTCGGCACGAAACCTCACTGCAAGAATCCAGCAGTGTGTTTGGTGATCATACAACCAGTATAGAGAGTCGACCATCCCTGGCACAAAGTAAAACAAACAACAAAAACACACACAGCAATGAACAGTGACAGACGGCAAGCCACACAGCAATGGCGCCATCTTGGTTAGAGATCACCAATCACCAATTTGAAACAGCATTTAGATGTATTTACACAGTTTATGTATGGCGCCATCTTGAACATTTGATCGCATTTACAACTGCACTTACAAATGCAATAAATAGGCCTAATATGTTTTTAACATAAAACGTTTTAAGACTGACGATTTAAAATAACTTAAAACGTGAAATAAATAGTCGAATTAATTATTAATTAAAACCACACCAGTAGGTGACAGCAAGTGGCTGTTAAATGACGTGCAAGTCGACACTTGAGATTCAACCGATCCATTCATAAACGGCTGATTCATTCAGAAAACAAAGCTGTTATTAAGTGACTGTGGTTAATGAGTGAATCACTGAATCATTTATCCAACAGATTCGTTTAAAAAGCTGATTCATTCAATAAGTAAAACACCATCCATGCTCAGAGTTGCACAAAAACAGTGCTGTGATCTGTGGTTGGAACTATTTTCATTGGCAAAATTGAGCAAAAACAAGCAATATTATGTCTAAAATGTAAGTCACTTATTGCTTTACTGAACTTGTATAAAATGAATATTAAATGTGTTCATGCTGATATCTGCACAAACAAAAAAAGAAAAAAAAAACTTTTTGTGTGATATAGATTAAGTTAACTATATTAAATTATATAATTATTTAAGCATTTTTGCCGTCTATAATTTAGAATGCCTGGAATTTTGAGTTTTGATAGACTAATAAATCAAATTGTGTGCACTCATCTCTCTGTGTGTGTGTGGGTCTGTGGTGTGTGTGGTGTGTGTGTGTGTGTGTGTGTGTGTGTGTGTGTGTGTGTGTGTGTGTGTGTGTGTGTGTGTGTGTGATTTGGTGATATAGCCTTCTTGATAATGTCCGATCGCACATCATTATAACAACACTTACTATATTATCGCAGACAATGCTGTATCGCACACCCCAGCCTTGACTTGAGTGGAAAATTAATTATCCGCGCTTGTGCTCGCACTTGTTTGCACATGACCATGAGTCTAACTTGCGAACGCCAGACCACTGATTCGTCATCAGATTAACCAGACAATACGTTACTGGCGAGACTCAATCATGAATCAGTGAGTCTGTTTATAATAATCTTCTTTTTGTTCAGACTGATGAAAAAACTTGCTCTGAATCCCTCAGGAGCTCCAGTCAAATCCCAGACATCAAAATACTCTATAGAGAACAAGGGAAATCTTGGAAAAATGTTTACATTGTGACGGCAAGTTTTGCATAGCTTCGCATGAACAAGCACCACACATTTATTTTTTCTTCTAGACAACGTGAAATCTAGTAAGTGATACAACAGATACTAACACATGTAACACGATCATCTGACATGAAACAGCATCAGATGTCGACCGATAAAGAGGTAATGATGACGGTCAAGCTTTGGGGTGTTGATCGACTCCATCTATGTTTTGATTATGATTCTGAATCCAATTCCTGGTTGGTTTCAGCTTTTTGTTCAAAATGTTATTTCTTTATTTTTTATGAAACTTACCCACATTAAAGTGAATGCATGAAGTTAGAATAAAATGTTTTTGTTTCCAATCAGATACTCTGTTCTTTCTTTGGATGGTTTGTATGTTCAGATATTCATATAACAAAAAATATACAAATTAAAACCTAAATAGGGACATAGTAGTATACTTGAAGTATGATGTAAAGTTCACTTAAAGAAAACTTATGAGTATACTTGCAGTATAAAAACTACTAAACTAGTAGTTTACTGAGACTTTACTTCAAAGTGTACAAAGTATTTAATTAGTAAACTATCAGTATACCTGTAAGTTCACTCACTTAGTATAATCCGCAGTACAAACTACAAACATAGAGGTAAACTAGTTGTGTACTCAAAGTTTGCTACTGTTATACTTAAAGTATACTTAAAAGTATTCTTTTATATACTAGAAAGTGGGCCAGTTTAGTCCCAAGGAGTATTGAAACAGTACACTTACAAGTAAACTACTAGAACACTGATATTTATATACTTGCCACATAAAGCATACTTAAAATATACTTGAACTTTACTTAAGTATACTTAATAAAATAAACTTGAAGTAAACTACTTTTTGGTAAGGGAACTCCAACACCAGACGTATTGTTGTATTGTTGTCCATGTAAAGGTGCTGAGTGAGTACGTTTACATGGACAACAATAATCCGATTTTAACTCGATTAAGACAGTACTCTGATTAAGAATCTACCATGTAAACAGAGATTTTTGTTTGCCTTAATAAGGATAAAGTCATAATTAAAATAAACAGGAATCAAATTAAGACTATTTTAGTCACATTATTGAAGTGCAGAATAGACATGTAAACATCTTTTCGCCACATGTTGAGGCATGATACACACATGGCAGTGTTCAAAGGTTTTACATCGTCTGTATGCACGTACAAATAATTAACTGCACTTAAAGCTTTCATAAAAATAAAAATGAAACACCCAAAACTGTTCATGGCATCATCACGAAGACGAATTATATGTTTATGCGTGAAATTCTGGAGGGGACATCGGATGGCGTCATGTGGTGACGTAATGATGTCATTAATCAAACTATGAACTATAACATGTAAAACGGGAACATGAAAGGAATATTATAAAACCAACTCATGTAAACACCATAATCATAATACTGGCGTATAATTAGGTAAATAATAAAATTATTTTTTTTTTAGGTTTTTGTACGACTCTTTATCACTGTGTGAACACATAGCTACTGATATAGTGTAAACTCTGACAGTAATAATCTCCTGTATCTTCAGTCTGGACTCCACTGATGCTCAGAGTGAAATCACTTTCATAGTTAGATCCACTGCCACTGAATCTAGATGGAGTTCCTGACTGGAGGCTACTTGTGTAATAAATGAGGAGTTTTTTTTTTTTTTTTACAGCTGATTGTAACAGTTTCTCCTTGTTTGATGGATTTTATTTCTGGATTTTGAGTCACTGTCACTTGTCCCCAGATCTCTGAAATAAAACATCTTATTAATTTAGTGTTTATTGGACTGTACATAAGATGTGTGTAATGTTATAGTATTTTGTATTAGTATTTAGTATTTTTAAATTCGGACCTAATGTTATGTCTTCCACGCATGGTTTTGTTTTAATGCGTTGGCCTGTGTAAAAATGTGGGTGGAATGAGCTATAAAAAAAAAACAGGATTTTTTCCATATTTTACATTGAAGAATGCAGTCACACAGTGCACTCACCAACAGTACAAGCTGCATATACACACAGTTTGTATATACTCTGTGTATATGCAGTGATATACACTGATCAGTTCTTGCTCCGGCACAGAATGACAGCTTTTCCAACCGTGTGATGAACATGTGAGCAACCTTCAAAAGACTCTACGTGAAACAGGCAACTCAGCACATACTCTATAACTGAAATAACTAAACAGCCAATAGGAACAGAATGAACATAAGGAATAGACCATGCGCTCTTTACTACAGTTATTTTTAGTAGCTATTATTGAAATCTTTTTGAAATCTTTTATTTTCTGTCTACGACTCAAACCAGGGACTAGAGAGCTGCACTGGGATTGGGATACTATGGGACCCGTGGGACCCAAAGCAAATCTTGTGGAAGCAGGTGGTTTTACCTTCACTGCAGGCAGGAGTGTGTGGTCCAAAAAAATCTAGCACGGGTCCAGATTTTGCGCATATAGAAAGTGTGACGAGCGCCTAGGAGGAATCAGCGTCGCCCTGGAAACCAACGAGGCACACCTGCAGGTCCTCACCGCCGGCTGATCGGTCACCGCTGCAGCTCGTTAGAAGACGGCTCTTAACCAGCACCGGGTGAGCAGCAAGACAGGACAGACACTGGTCTCGAGCCGATGAGACGCTGGACTAACGCTCTCTCTTATTTTCCCCTCTCCAGAAAGCAGCGAGTGACCGACAGCCCACCACGTTTGGAGCACGTTTGGACACCCACTTTCACTCGGAATTGAGCACTGAAGAGCACCGTTGAGCACCAGCCTACCCACACCGGCTTGCCACCCTGCACTTCACTTGTAATAAAAATCCACCCTTTGTTGTTCACGAAACCAAAACTTGTCGAGTGATTCTTCCCCACGTCACAAAAGATAGTTACATAAACACTAGGCTTGCTGTGGTAGTTGGTGTTACACAGTGTTTGGTCAAAATTATATTACTGCCCCCGCCATGGCACCTCTCCAACTGTTTATAGAAATAAAAAAAAATTTAGTTCAGATGGGAAACGTACGCTACGGGGTGCCAGGTCTGCATGTCAAAACTAGTCCATCCCAGTCAAAAACACCCCAATGTAGCGCAATTACCATATCTCAAATATTAAAACTCAAAATATGTTGTTTACATAAATAAAATACATATTTTACAGTTACTGTTATGCACATTGATCAAAAACACAGCTCAGCGTTGGCCCTCATTAACAAAACTTCACATCTAGAGCAGTTCTGTCACAGACAGAATGCATGATTCAATACAAGCATTTCAGTCAAATGTAATTCATGCAATGTTTCAAACTTTAACTCATGGGGGGAAATCAACCCACAGCAACAGTTTAAAAGAAATGTTCATTAATGAGTGTTGCCCTTATTTAAAAAAAAAAAAAAGTAGCCTAATACTGTGATAAAAATCCGTCTTGACAACCCTGCATCCACGAGCTGCAGGAATCAGATTTGACTGATCACGTGTCGAGAGGAAGGAGAGATGACTGACAAAGACCATGATGAAGGATTTGCTGCTCAACAGATGCTTAGCTCATTGACAAATATCTTATTGTGTAAGATGTGCTTCCTTTACAGAGTGTATGCATGATTGTGAAATCAAAAGTGAACAACGAGAGCTCATTCAAAAGTGGTTTATATTAAATATGTATTTTGAATGGATTGTGATGATGTTTAATTTTTTTAGGTGTATATACAATATTGCAGGAGCGGGTGGGACTGGACACAAAAACACAGGAGTGGGCCGTAATGGTCAGAAATTCAGCGGGATCAAGACAACAGTCCCGTGCAGGGCTCTACCAGAGACCATCATGCTGTAAAGAAACAGTGCTACTTACTGAGCTACTTTGTATTATTGTTGATCACTGCTCTACAAATTTAATGAAATACAATTTTGTTAAAGATTGATTAGTGTGCATGACAAATGTTTGATTCATTTGCTTTTTATTGTTATTTTTAAGTGTTTTTTTTTTTTTTGTTTTTTTGTAATCCAAGGTGATTGAGCTGCATATAAAGAGCTTTTTTTCTGGTTTTAAAAATGGTATAAAGGTGCAAAAATCATTAACATAAATGATTAAACATGAATATAAAATACTAGAGTACGTTAAAAGTACATACATAATAAATGAAAGATTAGTAAAATGATATGGCAGAGCTCTTTTATCCATTTGTAGAACATTTCAGTTATTGACACACTGTTAACCCATGCTGTATTTTCTAGGGTAAATAACTGTAAATAGCCAGTGTTTTGCTGTAAAAAAAACTGGTAAGGTCTAACAGTGAATATAAGCATTTGAATATAAGCATCAAAAATGCATTAAAAAAAGAAAGAAAGAAAGAAAAAAAAACAAAAAAAAAAAAAACTTAAGCCTGCAAAATGCTGAACAAAGAAAGACAACAGAAGAGTTTGTCACAAAAGAAAAGAAAGAAAGAAAGAAAAAAAATTAGTTTTCAGATGCTGAGGGCTTGTAATTCAGACACTGTAGTATTTAAAGGAGCCATGTGTAATGTCTGGCAAAAAAATCAAGTCATACTCCACATTCCATACCAGATGGGGGCAATCTGCCTCAATAAAGTGAAGTGGTCTACTCTAGAGTAACACAACGAAGAAACGGCATAGTCTCTATGCTCCGCCCCTACCTTCACAACAACCCTAGAGCCATAGCCGAAGCCTAAAGGACGTTTTTGCCTCCAGAGGAACGTTGGGTGATGTCAAGTGATTTTGAACAATGACATCTTCAAGCTACTCCCCTTCACCAGTGAATATGTTCATATTCGTTTTGTTCATATTACATTTTGAATTGTTATATACACATTATTTGAATTAAATTAATTTGACAGACAGCATTCTGTCAACATCATTGGTCAACATCAGACAGCTGATGTTGACCAAAGCTAGCGCCAACCAACGTAACCAGAGCTGCCAACTCTCAAGCATTCACCGTGAGACACACGCAATTGACTCTTTTCACACGCTTTCAAAAAACTTGACCGCTCTGAATATAGTGAGTGAGTGCGCGCGCAGCGGCCGGGGCGCTCTCTCTCTCTCCAGGTCGGGTTCATTATCATCGAAGACATTTCAAGCTTCTTAGGTAATGTTACATTTTAGCATCAGCTTGGTAGAGACGGGCTTTGGTAGATAACAGGTGAAAACCGGATCGGATCTGTGGGTAAGTTATAGCTAGCTTACTATCAAACGCAGCTACGGTTAGCCATCGCTAACATTTAGCACGTTTATTCGAACAGCCTTCGATACAATTTCTATGTTATAACTTCCCGAAAAAAATACGCAAACATATAAAACAAACTTCTAGCGAAATACTAACAGCATCTTACTTACCAATCCAAAAGAAATGTTGCAAGTTCGGAGTCGAAGCTCATTTATTTCAAGTCCATCAGTTGTCTCCAGCGATGGAAAGCAGTGCCGATGTTTACTCTGTTTCGGCTCCTTTTCTTATCGGAGTTGATTTGTGATTCCGAGCGCGGTTGCTTGACATCAGCTTCAAGTACGCCCACAAGCCGTGCGAGTTATTCGTGTATTGCAGGTTGGCTGGTGGTTATGTTGCCCGCATATCGCCTCCCATGGCCGAAACTGGTATTACGAACACCTGTCGGGCCGTGGCTAGTAATGCTAATGCTAATTAAGGTTGATATCTTTGCAGCACTATAACTTGACATTTTTTTAATGACATCATCGCCCTTATTTCTTCTCATTCTTTTGATGCGTGTAGGTCATTTTTTGGATATTTTTACCTCAATTTTTACACATGGCACCTTTAAAGACTGCTTTATCACAGGACCTGTGAAAGGGAGAGATGATTTATATAAAAGTAACCAATGATTGACAGTTTTGCATCAGTGTTTGAATATATCTGTTTTTAGAATTCTTAGAATGAAATAGTCATAGTTTTCATGATCATAGGTAATCATATATATATATATATATATATATATATATATATATATTAGAAGTTTATACATTGTAAGAATACACTTAGACGCTTAGAACACAATAACATATGGCACATATAGCTATAATGTATTTTTTTGCTGTAGTGAATTATTGTGCTACATAGAATATATTAAAATAATAATAAAAAAATGCATTATTTTAAAACAGTAAGTATATTAAGCAAATTTCAAGACATGCTAAAGATCAGTTTTTAGCTATTTGCAATATATTTTATATTTGGATATATTTAAATTTTATAGGTTTTTTTTTTTTTTTTTTTTTACACATAAACACACAACAGCATATGGCACATATAGCTATAATGTATTTTTACGGTAGTGAATTCATGTGATATATATACAGTATATAAAAATGTTTTTCAACAAAATATCTTACTTTTGAAAAAGCAGATTGAAGCACATGGAAATATTTAAAACATATTGCAGTGGGCCTACACATTGTTATAAAGTATTTATACATTAAACCCTATTAAACCTGAATCATTTTGCTATCTTCTTACACAAAGTACACATAAAATATACTTTAGGTAAGAGTAAACTTAAAATTCGTAACTAAATAAATAAATACACTAAAACTTTACTTAAAGTATGCTTGTTTTAAGAATATGACTTAAAAGCTCAACTAAGCATATATTTATTTGCATACTTTTTAGAAATATATTAAAATGGAGTTTAATATATCTTACTTCACTTCAAATAAGCATGTTGTGGATACAAATGTACAAAAATACTTTGAGTATATTTTTAATACATTTAATAGTATATCTTTTGGAGCATGCAGACAAACCCATTAGATTTCAAAGGGATAATGTATATGAAAATGTCAGTAAAATCATAAAAATCTATGATCGTAAATACAGAACAAGTCGTTCTGACAGTAATTGTGTAAGAATGTAAATCTTTCTGTGGGTCAAATGGAAAGCATCACGTCCAGACAGCAGAAGTGACTGAATGCAGTCTGTTCAGTTTGATTGACAGAAATCATATATTACACCTAAAACATGATGATCATATTAAAACACTGACTCATTCTCTTTAGAAATATAATATTTATATTAACAAAAATTATATTGTGTTATGTGTGTTTGTTCACTGATCAGTGTTGTGTGTGATTGTGTTGTAGAGCAGCTGCAGTGTCTCTCAGCTGTATCAGGGCAGTCACTGTGACTCTGACTGACGGAGGTTTTTGTACGACTCTTGATCACTGTGTGAACACACAGCTACTAGGGCAGTGTACACTCTGACAGTAATAATCTCCTGTATCTTCAGTCTGGACTCCACTGATGCTGAGAGTGAAATCACTGTTAGATCCACTGCCACTGAATCTAGATGGAGTTCCAGTGTAACGGCTTGTTGCATCATATATGAGGAGTTTAGGAGCTTCTCCAGGTTTCTGTAAATACCAGTGTAAGTAACTACCATCATACACTCTACTGCTGGTTTTACAGTTTATTCTGACTTCTTGTCCTTGAGCTGCTGTTATTAATGATGGACTCTGAGTTACAGTGTACTGTCCTCTACACTCTGAAAGAAAATAATAATAAAAAAGGACAATTATTAAAATTATGTATATTTCACATTTTAACATAATAAGTGTAATTGTTGTTATAACATTTTACTACAAACCTTGAGCAAACAGTGTGAGAGTCCAGATGAGGATGATGATGTTGTTCATTGCTGTTGTTGTGTCTTGTGTGATGATGAAGATTGTGTTCTGTTCTGCTCTCAGTCATGAAGTGTTAAACTCACAGCACTATAAACACTCTCAGAGCACTGAAGCATGTGCTGACGATGCAAAGAAGTGGGTGAGGATTTTGTTATGTTTTGATATAAGTTATGATAAAGATGCCAGGACAACAGCCAGACACCTCTTAGAGGGCAAGAAGAAGACCTTTGGTACAAAGCCCAGGAAGGACAGGACTTCCCGTTGGTCAAAATGCAGTTTTGTGACCGCCATAAAAATTTAAGGATGCAGCAGCAGTGGGTGAAACAAAGAGAGATCACAGAGTTCCATCCAAATCCATTCATAACTATGTTCTCAAACCTTAAACTGATGCAAACCACAACACACACATCTTATTCAGAGAAATAAATATTCTCAATGTCAGCGACGTGTAGTGCAACTTCTTACAGAAACTCAATGAACAAATTAATGCATGCATGACAGTTCAATATTTTTCCATCATGTTTGGACTTAATGTGTTTGTAACATTGCCAAATGTATTCTGGTTGTGGTTTGATAAGTGAACAATGCATTGGTAAAACTTCAGTGACACTTTTCTAAATGTGTGTTTGGACTATGCAAATAAGTTCCCCAGGAGGAAAGAAGGGTGGGCCACACCGTGTCCTCCCACTCTGATGGAAACAGCCAATCACAGGCAGAAGACACACAGACATCTGCAACAAGGTTAAGCTCCGGCGAGCAAACCTTTACTTCAAGGTACCTTTGCTTGTGTGTTCCAGGCTAAGGACCTTCTGCACCTACTCCAGGACCACATCTGTGTGTTCCAGATCTTAGGACCCTTTGGTGCTCCAGGAGATCAGCATCCTTCAGTGCTTCGTGTTCAGGGCTGTTGAAACAGATTCCTGCTCCTTTCCCCACAGCAAAACCAGTGGATGAAGTCACCACTACTGGACTGCTCTCTCAACACAATTTAACTATCACTTATCCAAACCTCTTCCAGAGACCTTGACATTGTTGTACATCATCAGTATATGATTGTCTAATTTACATTAGATATTATATAGCTGATTGCAGTTAACAAATAATCTTTCACATATTTGTTTGATGCATAATTAGGTCCCTTCACCTTATTTGTTTCAAAGTAGCAACAGTTTATCTTTCCAGATAACGTAGCTCTGACATAGCGACACCCAACATAATCACTTGCATTTCATGTCTCTTTCGCTGAATATGGTCATGTAGAATATGTGTTTATAAGTAAGTAATAATGTCTTATACACTGTAATTTTTTTTTAAACACCATATATGATATTTTCTTACACACATACATCTGCTTTTCTCTCAGTATGAGAAAACGTCTGTTTTCTGTCTTTTAGTTTAAAACTAGTGGAGACTGATTCACAGCACAGCTCAAGGTGTTTGTTTTTTTTTATTTTTTTCTGGCTGCACTGCTGTGAGCTAAATGAATGTTAGGCTTTGTGCCTACAGTAGTTTCATTATATTTAAGTTTGTAAATGTATATAGTGATTGTATTTAGTTTGTATATTGGATTTATATCAGCTGTAGTGATGTTGAATAAGATGAAGATTGATGAGATTGTTGTGATTTTGACTGCACTCTTCATGTCTGCTGCTGAAAGTGCTGTTGAAATGCTGTGAATGCTGTACGTCTGCAGAGTAACACATGATGGAGCTCCTCATGAGGCCTCGTTCCACAAGAGTCGCTGTTAGTCGCTCGCAGTGCTGATGTTTCTCCAGTGAGCGCTGCTCTCTCCTGAAGATGAGTGTATCTGAGTGTCCTGTGTCAGGCAGGATTCACATGAGTCTAGTGCTGAAGCTGTAGTCATTTACAACTCAATACTGAAAGAGAGCTCTAGTGTCAAAGCACTGGCTGATCTTTCAATCTGCTGTGTTTGCTGCAACATTCAATAAAGCTTCTCAACAAAACTCCATTTGTGTCTGACAAACATCATTCAACTAACAGATGAAGATGCATGTAGTGTTTGTCCAGGTGCTTTTCAGAAGCTCGATCAGTAGCAGTAAATCTAGTCAAATAAAGCTCTTGGGGTTTGAACATGGTCCCTCTGGAGACAGAGCTGCTCTATTCTGAGAGGATCACAATCACTCCACCCTGACAAATGCAATGGGATTTTCAGCCCACACTCCCAGAGTCACTGTTGATTGGTTACATGATCTGAACTGAAACACACATCTTCTGCTGTAGTCCTGCAACAGAATAAATAGTGTTTTTTTTTTTTTTTTTTTTTTTACACTTAAACACACAACAGCATATGGCACATATAGCTATAATGTCTTTTTATGGTAGTGAAATCATGTGATATATATACAGTATATAAAAATGTTTTTCAGAATATCTTACTTTTGAAAAGCAGATTGAAGCACATGGAAACATTGCAGTGGGCCTACACATTGTTATAAAGTACTAATTATACATTAAACCCCATAAAAACCTGAATCATTTGCTATCTTCTTACACAAAGTACACATTAAAATATACTTTAGGCATGAGTAAAATTAAAATGAGTTTAAAAAATACATTTAAAACTTCACTTAAAGTATGCTGTGTGTTAACCATATGACTTAAAAGCGCAAATAAGCATATATTATTAGCATGCTTTTTTTAGAAATATACTAAAATGCATTTTAATATAGTTTATTGCACTTCAAATAAGCATGTTTTGGATACAAATGTACAAATACACTTAAGTATATTTTTTTGATACATTTAATAATATTTATTTTCCACCTGGAAGCACACAGACAAAACCATTACATTTCAAAGGGATAATGTGTATGAAAATGTCGGTAAAAATAATAAAAAATCTATGATTGTAAAATACAGAATCAATTGTTTGACAGTAATTGTGTAAGAATGTAAATCTTTCTGTGAGTCAAATGGAAAGCATCATGTCCCAGACAGCAGAAGAAATTTACACCTAAAACATAATAATCATATTAAAACACTGATTCATTCTCTTCTCATTATAATAGATTATAGTAGATTTGGTTTTACATTCTGACTTGTTAAATTGTTTTGGTAATGATGACTTTTGCTCTTTGCTAAAGTCTGGCTGTTATGCTTCAGTTTATAGCAGCCCAAATTAAATGCAATATTATAAAGTCAAGGGCCAAGAGCCCCCAACTAAAGTAAACACTGACCACTATAATGGTAAGTTAAAACAATTGCAATTTTCTTCTTTGGTGATTCTGCTTGTTAACATTATGGTCCAATCTCACTCAATGAAATCTCTTAATAATCTCATTAACTTTAACACTGCTTCAGTGTTACTTTTAACACTCTGTATTGTGGACACATATAGACACTCAGCAGTGTTAATTTGACACCGGGGATTTTGCTGTGTACAGTTTCTATGAATGGTAATAATTGAGTGGTTACAAAATTAGAAAATGACACATTTTCTTTGAATGGCTATTATTTTTATTTTGCAAAATGACCATTTTCTTACTCATGCTCCTTCCTCGTACTCCACCACTACTATCACAACTAATAATACCAAACACCAGCCTACACACCAGAGGGTGTATTCCAGAAAGCAGGGTTTAACTAACTTACTGTGAACTAAACCCTAAACTCTTGATTGATTAACCCCCAAACCTTGCTTACTCGAGGTATGAGGTTCCAGAAACGCGTCGGGAGTAAGTTCATCAACTCAGAGTATGTTCCGCTTAAGACTCAAGACATTCTCAACAGAGCGACAAATCGAGAGTCGCCGAGTCACGCTAGAGACAACTTACGCTATTAGAGAAGGTTAAAATTTGTGGTTACATGCTTAGTGCATATCGCCACCTAATTGATGGCTGTGCAATCATTTTTACTTTTTTCCATTTACTCTTAATCCTTGAGAATGTGAATTATATTTATGCTACATTATATATTAAAGTCATATCAGTATACGTATTTTGAATTTAGAATTGAGACAGGGTTGTGTTCACGGTAAATTAACCCTGCTTTCTGGAATACACGCCAGGAGAAGCATTTCTTTTGTTTGCAAACAAATACAAATCCTTTTCAAATTGTTCCATCAAGTCCTTTACCTGAGTTTCAGTGCTAATACACACAAAAAATGTTGTTCGGTCTATAATTAAATTTTAAATGTAATTCAATTAGCATACAAATTTTCTCATCCATTTCGTACACCAGATGTTTAACAATAAAATAAATCAATAAAATTTAATTGATGCATATGCGTCAGGCAATAATGAGAAGCTGGTAAAGCTGTTTTAGGAA